>NC_136657.1:10385257-10420867 GCF_949748355.1 Melanostigma gelatinosum | reverse complement strand
ACCGTAAAACAAACACCCGGAGCACCGAGCTGCGTCACAAGCACTACGTTCGTGCTCTAAGTTCGTGCAGCTGATTACTTATTTCTAATATTTAATTTTGCCTTTGAAGCTGCACAACCGAGCCGGTCGACCAACGTAAAAGCAGTTGAGAAGTGAAGGATCTACCCGGTGTAAGAATCAGCAGAGACACAGAACCACGAGAAATGACCAACAAGAAGTTCCGCACCGTCACGGCTGAAAACGTGTGTGTCGCTCCATACTTGTGTTGAGGAGTCTGTTTCCCAGCAGGCTCTTCCTCTGCTGGCGCTCTGACGCTCTGGGCTTCGACGCCGACCTCCAGCGTCTGTACGCAGCCGTCGTCGCCCGGAAACGCAAACTGTCTGAGGAGAAACAAGCAGCCGTCGCCTCGTCTGGAGGTCTGTTTGACCAAACACGAGATCCAGAATGCACTGCTGCAACTACCGATGCTCATATTCAAAAGATCTAAGACATTCAAAGTAAAGTGTATGTGTGAAAGCCTCCCATTGAGCTGCTTCATGATAGAAAACAGTCCTGTGTTCTCGTCCTCCAGCTGGATCCGTCATCAGTGAAGCGCCGGAGGACGCAGCTGGAGCCAAGATGGCCGACAGACCTGCAGAACAACAGGTACAGTTACATCACTCACTGACCAGAGAAAGCCGTGAAGAAGGACGGACAGCACAGGATTTACTCCCACTACTTTAGTCATGAAGAAGGAAAGAGATGAACCGTGAAAGAAATCCAGATAAAAGTATAAACGCTGCTGAATAACAAATATCGGTCACTTCCTGTCCTGTGCAGGCTCTGCCGGTCCGGTCCAACCCTGCAGAGCGAGCGTCCTCCAGACCAAAGAAGAAGAAAGGGGGTGGGACTGTTCCGATGAGCGTGGAGGAGGGACTCACGGACCACCGTGCAGAAACTGCTTTTAAACCAATTCTTATTCTTAAACGTTTTTACAACACTTGTTTTCAATGACGGTGAAGACTTCTTTCTTACTAAAGGCTTTTAGATTGATAATGCAAGTCAATATTTTACAGTGTGGGAGTGAAACTGTTCATTAAAGATGTAAACATCGTGTTGCTTGCCGTTTGTGTCCGTTATGAATGAAATCAAACATTCATTTCCATGTAGTCCTGACACGCTGTTTCAAGCGTCCAGACCTCTTCATGTTCATGTCTTTGGCTTTGGGAGCTCAGGACGTCGGTCTGTCTGTCTCTGTGAAGCTCTCGGACGGAGGCCGGCGGTCGGTGGGCTCAGAGCTCAGTGACATGTTGACTCAAGGTGTTGCAGCGTCTCCAGATGCCTTTGAAGTTTCAGATGGAAAGTCTCTGTTTGCCTGACGGAGTTCCAGAGTTTCTGTGTGACGAGAGGAACTGAAGAGTCACGGAGATGATCTTTACTCTTTCTGTCCTGTTTGAACCTTATCTCAGTCCGGCTGAGCAGCTCTGACTGTGATTCATGTGAAGAAATAATCCATTCATCAGTCACATGGACATGAATCCTCAACAGCAGAGCCTGATCAGACATGTGAGGACGTCTCCACAAGACATCCTGCAGATTATTGCTCCTCATTTGAGAGCGATTTAAAGAAGACGTATCTCGTAAATAAATACTCATATTTCCCTTTGGGCCCCTGAGTGCCAGACTAAAGGCCCCTGGAGGTCCTCAGACCCTCAGATCCTTTGACTGAACACGGAATTATTCTCTGAAAGAGTTTGAACACCAAAGACAGCAGCTTGTGACTGTTTTTATATCAAGATATTAATATAAAGATGGCGGAGAGATGAAACCTTTAACTTAGTCGACTCAGCATCTGGTGCTGCGTTCATGGCCGTTCTTTACTGCAGGTGAATCGTACAACACTCAAAAGACGCAGGATCAAGCTCCATGCTGCAGCTGCTTGTTGGCAAAGGGAGTTCTGGGAAATGTAGGAAATCTCCAGAATCATGAGATCGAAAAGCAAGACCCTTGAAGGTCCTTGGTGGATGGTTTAATGTCGCTGTGAGAATCGGTTTATTCCAGAGGGTGAGAACGTTTTAACGCGCGCACCGGCTCTGCGTCTTAACTTGACGGGAAAGACGAGGGTCCAAAGGACAGAGAGCGCGCGCCTGCCCGGACGGTCTCGTGGCTCTGTGTTTGTCTGTCCTCTTGGCTGACAGTGTACACATGAAGGCGGCCGCGGGGCCCGTGCCACCCCGGTGGGAGGAGAGGACGGAGCGGAGGGCAGGTCCAGCGGGGCGCGGTCTTCTTCTTCTCCCGCGGCACCTCATCTGTACTGTCGTAGGATCTCTTCCATTCCTGCCAGCAGCCCTGCGCCACAGGGACGCATTGAGAACCAACCCGAGAGGCAGAAAAACCGCTGCGGGGACACCCTTTGACCGCCGTGCCCAACAGGCGCAGCCAGACTGCGCACCGCGCGCCTCCGCGTCTGTCTGCTGCGCTTTTCTCACAGCTCCGACACAGAGAGGCAGCTTTGAACCTGCCTGCCAAGATAAACTCACCTCGCCTATTTATGCCCCTGCCTCCGCGCGCACTCGGGACAGGAGAGAGTCAGCCGCTCAGGACAGGTTCACGTCTTTCCGAGTCGTCTCCAGCGGCGCACTGGCCACTTTTACGCGCCGGGAATGACCACTTTTGGGGACTCGGGAATGAGTCCTGCTCCGTTACCTCCACTCTAGAGTCATAAAGGGGGACCCACGCATCAAGAGAAGTACAGCCACCCGCCGGGGGGTCACACACCGGCCCGGGGCGGAATGCTGCTGCCGACGCTGGTGACGTGCCTCGCCGGGTGCGCCTTTCTCCTCTCGCCGGTCAGCGAGGGCTGCGGGCCGGGTAGAGGCTATGGCAAGAGGCGCTCACCCCGGAAGCTCGCGCCGCTCGCCTACAAGCAGTTCAGCCCCAACGTGGCCGAGAAGACTTTAGGGGCCAGCGGGAGATACGAAGGGAAAATAAGCCGGAACTCTGAGCGCTTCAAGGAGCTCACCCCCAACTACAACCCCGACATCATCTTCAAGGATGAGGAGAACACAGGTGCCGACCGCATGATGACACAGGTAAGCTTCCCGGACACCGTAGTGCCTTTGAGCCATTAAAGGCTGCTTAATAAGGGGCATGTCAGTGCCTTATCGTGCACTTTGCCCAGTCTTTAAACGCTGTTATCTTTTTCCGCATGTCTTGTTGACTCAAGGCTCGTCACTGCAGAAAGAATCCGTCTCAACAAACAAACTGCATATTTTCTACAGAAGCTGGATAAGAGCATTGATATTCTGCATGACGCAGCACTCTGTAAGATGATTCAGACTTCTGCTCAATACATTTGACTTTTTCTTCACACTGGATTTTTCTTGCTGCTCGTTGAGAAACTGATTAGAAAAGCTGCGTCTTTGCGCAACTCTTTGTTCAGTCAATTCTTCAAACCCCTGCAGCTGTTGACTCAGTGCAGTTTGAATCTCAGCTCTCCTCTTCTGCTCCACATGGACTTTCAGAGGGTCACTGTGGGCAGCTCGTGCGTAAAAGAGGGCACCCCGTCTAAAAAAGTATGGAAACGCGGTCGCTCTTAATTAGAACACGATGTCCTCTGTTTCACATCATGTTTTTTGGTGGAAAAACAGCCAAAAGTCGGATTTGGTTCGAGCCCGGGTCAAGCGCGTCCTGATGTTTCCCGTTTTTCTTTTTAGCCCGAGTGGCCAGAGCTAACAGTCGCCTTTTGGACTGTGAGATGTTTTTACGACACCGTCATTGATGTGGCCCCGCCTGGAATTTATTTGATTCCCTATTTCCCCAGAAATAAGGTATTTATATCTGGCTCTTGTGACCGCGGGCTTCCTCTCTGAGCGGCAGCGCTTATGTCCACAGACCCACGTGGGGAATGAAAGCGCGCACTCCCGTCTGAAGCTGTCACCTCGCCGCGTGTACTGCAAGAAATATCCTCCGGAGCGAGTCAGTCCAGCTGAGTTTAATGCACGAGATCAAGTTTTTAAATGCAAGACGAACATCAGCGCTGAGATGATTCGCTTTGTCTTCAGGCTTCATTAGATGTCTGCTTTTCTCAACATGTTGACACTTTACTTGTAAAATGAATCCACAAAGAACAATAAAGATCAAACCACATGAACTGTGTTGAAGGAATACAAAGTAAAGTCAACTCTTTCAGGTGAAACGGCTCCAAACTGGAGGTTTTTTGCAGCGCGCACCCCGAGCCGCTGTGCGCCAGCGTCGCAGACCTGCACACACTTTATGGGCTCCAAGCCGCAGGAGACAGCCTCCTGTTTGTCTTTTACTGTTCCGTGTTACTCTTGTGTTTGTTTTCGCAGCACACATGTGCAGAAATAGCGCACTTCACTTGTGTTGAAGCCTTAATTATACACATTTGTATTCGCTTTTCCGGGGCGCTGCGCGCTGCACACACACGCGACTATTCAGCGGCGAAGCCACACTGCCATGAAATACCATTCCACACATTGAACTCTGTCTTAATCCTCGTTTCAGTGCACGAGTAAAGACATGCCAGACGTGCACGTTTATCTCACTTCTGTGCAGTCTGTGGCCGCTTAATGTCAGCGACTTCCTGCAGACATGATGCGTGGAGGCAGATCCCGGAGCATCCTCCAGCCTCAATGCGTGTGAAGAAAGAGAGGACGCTTTGTTTTGTGCACATTCTGTCCCCTCGTGATGAAAAGTAGACTGTTCGACGCCTCGCGAGACGCAGTGACCTGCAGGACGTTTAAAGGTGCACAAGCGCGTCCAATGTTTGTGCAGCCAGCGGTTTAGTGCTCCGACCGCCCCGACAGAAACCCCCGTCGGTCTGTACACCTTGAAAGGAAAACCAACAAAATGTATCGTCTGATTTATGAAGTCCAGCTCGTTGCTGCGACCGCAGTGAAAACACGCGCCGTTAAAATCCACAGTGAACACCGTGAAAAGGCATCTGTGGCCACCGAGACACGAGCTATTCTCATCACAGCGACGTGGAAAAAGACATTTACGGGTTTAATCCCATTCACTCCGAAATAGGCTGAGAGTCATGAAACGAGACGCTGTGGGGAACACAAGCCGCGCTAGTCATGATTCCATTTAGATTCTCTTCTTCTGCCAGTCACGCGCAGTGAAAGCACCTTTTACAAGCGACGCGTCTTCAGTTGACCTTTTTAAAATGAACATTTTACAAAATACAAGGAAAGTAAAAAGCCAAGTTCCATCAAGTCAAACAAGTCAAATGTTGAAGTGAATGAAATAACATCTTTATGTTTGGATAGAACTCCTGCAGCACATCTTTGGTCAGCTGGTTCCTGAACATCTGGACTCCTCATCCTGGTACAATATCTTACATTGGACCAAAAGTGTGTGTGTTCGTGGGAAACAGCGCCCTCAGCAGGCTGCTGTGTGCTATTGTAGAATAGAGTGAGAGTCCTATTGTTTCCTCTATCACGATCTAACAGATCAAAGCTCTTATTTGGTTTTAAAGTTCACATGTCATCCTGTTAAATTCATCCAAACCTGGTTATTTGACCTGTTTGAGCTTTACAGATTAGCAGCGCCCCCTTCAGGCCAATCGGACCTTCTCTTTTTAACAAGTCCTCCCCTTTAATGTGAGGCGTTCAGGTGTGCGTGAGGCGTTCAGGTGTGCGTGAGGCGTCACACTGGATGAGTCCGGCCCAGAGAGGGTGAGATTAACGGAGCTGACTGGAGGATTTATTGGGCACAGCAGAGTCCTTCAATCGGCCCTCTCACCTTATGTTTGCTCTCCGACCAGACTCCAGTTTAGAGGGACCCTGAGGACCTCTTGTTCATGTAGAGCCCCCCCCCCCCCCACCCCTCCATCCATCCTCTGCATCGCCTCCCTTCTCTCACCACACAGAGAAAACATCAGAGCTGGAACAGCAGGGGTGCATTGTGGGAAGTCTGAAGGCCCAGCAGGAGTGGAACATTGAATACATGTCGATGTGAACAGCCGTGTGTGTGTTTGCCTGCAGCGCTGCAAAGACAAGCTGAACTCTCTGGCCATCTCGGTGATGAACCTGTGGCCCGGGGTCCGTCTGCGGGTCACCGAGGGCTGGGACGAGGACGGCCACCACTCGGAGGAGTCGCTGCACTACGAGGGCCGGGCCGTGGACATCACCACCTCCGACCGGGACCGCCACAAGTACGCCATGCTGGCGCGGCTGGCGGTGGAGGCCGGGTTCGACTGGGTCTACTACGAGTCCAAGGCCCACATCCACTGCAGCGTCAAGTCAGGTGAGAGGACCGGGTAACAGCCTCAGGACGAGGAAGAGTTCCTGACATCAGGAGAGAAGAAACTCTTTCAACGTGTTCTGCTCAGCTTTCTTACAGCTAACGCTAACGCTAACGCTAACGCTAACGCCTCAGAGCATCTTTAAAACGTATCTCCTGGAGCTCTCGTAGGACACAAACTCCCAGTGTGCATCTCTTCAGCAGCTGAAGTTCAGTACTGGGCCTGAACCTTCTTCAGCTGTAAAGTTTGACTAATCCTGAAGCTTAAACTGAGTAACTTGTACATTTAGCTTCGTTTAGTCTTCAGGCTCTTGCTTCTCTTCTGATCACTAACCTTCCTCTCGCTTGCATCTCAACTGTCTTCAGCTTTTATATTCACTCTTTTTTCTCCATCTGCCTCATCTGCCACTCACATCACATCTACAGTTTCTGCTGATCTGCACTTTATAGAAGAGATTGAGCCGATTACGGAGGAGGAAGGTGTTTAAAAGACGACGATGAAGACTAACCAACAGAAGGTTTCAATGACTCAACGTGTCTATTCATCATGTGGCAGGATTTCATTTGAACACTTTGTTTCTCTCTCATCCAGGAGAGCGAAGCGCGCATAGATTGCATGTGAATAAAGCAGATGAGCTGCTGAGGTCTGAGGCACGTTGACATTCAGGCTCCACATATCCCACTCCGTCTCTTCACGAGTGCTGAAAGTCACACGCTCGTCACAGTTCAAACGCCTCCTTCACACGTTTGTGGTAACTGAGATTTTCCTCTTTCTTTCTCCTTGTTTCCTACTTTATCTCTCCTTTCCTTCCCTGTTTCTCTCCTCCCCTCCCAGATCGGGTTGCGAGGGCCCAGTCCTTGACTTGATCAGAAGGGCAACCAATCAAGTTGGTATTTTCTCATGTTTTTGATTTCTCCTTTTTATTGAAACAATAAACTCACTTTTTTGCTCAAAACTCCTCAAAAGAGAGAAGTCAGCAAATCCCCAAAATCCTCCGTACAGACCCTTAAAGGGGGCAGCTAAAGGAAACGGCCACTAGGGGGCAGCAACGCGAAGCTGCATCTCTGACTTCATTTCATAAAATCATAACCATTCTAATGAATTCAAATAATATTTGTTATATGTATGTAAACTGTATAAATATTACAGATTCCCATAAATGTTTGTCGCGTTAGAAAAGAGCTGACGCTGCAGGTTTTAAACGTGGTCGCCTGCTCCTCCTGCTCTGCTCCTTCCTCCTGCAGGTGATCTGATCACCTGGCCCTGGCTTTCCTCCTCCCCCCAAATATGTATCCCCAGATAGACTTGAGACGGTCCTCCAGTGTCACACGCACACACACACACACACACACACACACACTCACACACACACACACACACACACACACGTGCTTATTGTTCCTTCGTGTCCAGAGGAAGAAGTCAATATTCAGCCAGAAGGTTTTATTGTGTGCTTCGTACGGAAGCTGATTCCTGTCAAGATAATAACACCGGAAAAATAGAAATACAACAATTTAAAATGTAAATATAATACCAGTCAAAGTTAGACTTTTTAAATCCAATTATGAAATTGTAAATATTTAAAATGAGGACATTTCGAGTAAAAAGGATCAGGATGGATAATTACCACAATGAGATACGATCTGTTCGTTTCTCTCAACATTTGAGCTTCCACACTGAATGTCGACATCCTGTCTGACGTCCTCGTCTCCGTCTGTCAGATCACTCCATGGCGGCTAAATCTGGAGGTTGTTTCCCCGGCGAGGCCTCGGTGACGTTGGCGAGCGGCGGTCAGAAGTCCATCGGCGACCTGCGACCTGGCGAGCGAGTCCTGGCGTCGGCGGGCAGCGACGGCAGCGGCGAGCTGGTCTACAGCGAAGTGCTGGTGTTCCTGGACCGCGACCCCGTCACCTGGAAGCTCTTCTACACGCTGCATACGGAGGCCGGAGCCCGCCTCTCGCTCACCGCCGCCCACCTGATATTCGTGTCCGAGGGGAGCTGCTCAGAGGGGGCGCTGCCGGCCCGCGGCGCCCTCAGGACCGCGTACGCCAGCGACGCCCAGCCGGGACAGTGCGTGCTGGTGTCGCAGGGGGAGGCGGGTCGGGGGCGTCTGTCCCGGATCACCCGGGTCAGCATGAGCGAGAGCAGGGGGGCGTTTGCACCGCTGACCCAGCAGGGGACGCTGGTGGTGGACGGGGTGGTGGCGTCCTGCTACGCGGTGGTGGACCAGCACTCCCTGGCTCACTGGGCCTTCTCGCCGCTCCGGCTGATCCACAGCTGGACCGGTACCACTGGGAGCCACCGGGACGGGATCCACTGGTACTCCCGGCTTCTGCACTGGCTGGGGAGGATGCTGCTGGACTCGGGACGCCTCCACCCGCTGGGGGCCGCTCAGGACGACGGGTGAGGACGGGACAAAGGCCACGTGGGTGGAGACTTTCTTTGAACTGGGATGACCCGGGTACAGCCTGTACAGGACCATGATGGACCGCCTGACGAGACGGGAGACGTTTGGGTTCCTGCTGAGGCATGATGGGAGTTTTTTAACAAGGCGGGAGGAGCTGTGAACTGACAGATGAACTACAAGAAACACTCAAAGACTTCAAGTGACTCTGTGGAACAATAATCCCTTAATAATCCCTTAATAATCCCTTAATCTACTCCTAACAACACCTCACTTACACATGAGTCATCACCTTAAGGTGTTATTAAGGTCTGGAATGTGTTCAGGCGCAAAGTAGGGATGTTTTAAGGGATTCTCATTCAGCATTCAGGTGTTCAATATCATATTTTGAGGTATAAATGTCATAAATTCAAGGATTTAAAAATATATATTTAGTGTTTTTAAATGGTTAAAAAAACGTACACATGACGGAAAAACCATCCCTGACATTTCACCTTAAATGAGAAATAAAGTCACTCTTCAGGCATAATTTAAGGGATTTTTGTGGGGTTTTTTTACCTCTTAAATAATTCAGATATTCATAACAAACACCACATTGTATACAATGAATAACCGCCATAAAATCATATTACAAACTGCTTCGCTGTTATGGTATGAAAGCATCTTAAGTAAGAATGAACGCACGTTTAAGGTACACTGTATATTATGGGATGGTCTTCATGTTTAAGGGGTTCTTGCCCCTCAAACAACCTTTAATCTGTGAAGAAACCCATGAAGAATCCTTCGTATGATGTAAGCCATTCATATGTAATGATTTGCATTTTAAATATCACATGGACATGAACCTACCTGAACATCTTAAATGTGTCATTACTTGATTTGTCAAAGATGTCAGAGGTCATGAGTAAATTAAGGGGAAAGTCAGCACTCAAGTCATGCGGATAATCAGGTATAAATATCATGTTCACTCCCATCAAAGCCCGTTACACTCTGAACAACACCGGGGTGATTGGTGGTGTTTTAAGGTTTCTTAGTGAAGTCCGGTGTCATATTCTATGGAACATTATCAGAATAAATCACAGTGTCTTTAAGTGTTATTTGTTTACATAAATCCAATAATGTTTATGAAGTTATTTTGGGTGAAGAGATATGAAAAGATTTATTTTTTAAATTAAATTATATGTAAATGAGCTGAGTGTTGTTTTTCTTGAATCCGTGGACACCTGATGAAAGGTGCGGATGACCCGCTGACACCTGAACGCACCATCAGTGACACCTACCGGCTGCGGGAGTGTCCTGTGTCTGCGTCAGGACAGATTTAGCCCTCACGTCTGACTGTGTGCATAAATAAGGCCGTGCGTAAAGACGGACACACCGGTTGCATGTGTGCAGCAGATGTCGGCTAATAATACCAACCTGCTGCGCCTTTAAGAGGAAGACTGAGGAAACTTAATATCTCTCCATCATTGAACGGTGAGAGCAGCCGATCTCTCAATCTGCCCCAAACTCCACCTGCTTTTTCTCTTGTTGCTTTTAGTTTTGTGCCATAAAGCGGATTACATTACGCATTGCACCTTTAAGACGCTGTCACCGGATTAGAGTTACGCGCAGCGAGCCAGGTCGCCCTCCGGAAGGGTTTTACGCACCGTCGATTTCCAGAGTCGGGTCTCCTTCAACGCCACCCCCCCCCCCCCCCTCCTCCGTCTCTCTTCTTCTCCATCGCCGGGGAGCCCTCCACGCCGTGCGACATGGCCGAGATCGGGAAAGGGGTCACCGCCGGGAAGCTGGCCATCAGCGTCCAGAAGCGGCTCACCAGAGCGCAGGAGAAGGTACACTCGTCTGTCTGCAGGACTCCATGTCCTCCTTCACTGTGAAACCTAAGCCCAAACCTTTAGCATCCAATACTCATGGAGTCTACAGTGATGAGGGGGGCAGTCGGTGCATTGTTTGTTTTAAGTCTGGGTGAGTTGGTTTTTAATGAGCCACGTGAGACTTACATGTGGGGTCAACCAGAGGCGTCCAGCGTTTATAATAACATACTGAAATACAACAATGCACAGTTTGAGGGGTAACATCTCAACAGCATATCCTTCAACCTCAACAGGTCAATATGTCATAATCACAGATTGTATCATCATAAGATGTATTAATACATTCAACTGGGGCCAAACAGTGAACACTCAGAAGTATATTTAGCTTTTCAAAGTAAAAGTCAGCAGATTCAGTTGGGGAAACAAACATTCATCAGAATAGTTTCAGGAAAACTTTCATTCAGTTCCAGAGAAGTACTCGTAGTATAAAGTATTGATGGCTGCTTGTTGTTTTTGGAGATTTGATTGATTTAAATGATGATGAAGCTCAGGATGTGTCACGTTCAAAGGCTGCAGTGACAGAATGGACAGTGCGAGTTATTATGGTCTGTCCTAATCACTCCTGTTGCTTAAGCCTGCCGAGCTTTTACCCTCTCATCACCTCAGTGGCCGACAGCGCTGTCAGTCACACAGACTCAGGCCTCTGATTGCCTCACGTTGTCTGATCCGCCTCCACATCGCTCTCTGCTGTGTTTCCATAAAGGACTCATGCTGCTGGGTGCTGGTAGCTGTAACCCCCCCCCCCCCCCTCCTTCCTCGTGGCAGCTGTTTCCAAACCTCCTGAAGTTCAGATCCTCACCTTCTCCTTCTCTTACACTCGTCAGCTCGCTGCTGAACTTATGTTTCCTGAAAGCTTAGCATTAGCTTAGCATAAAGACTGGAAGTGGTGGGAAACAGCTAGCCTGGTCACTAGCATCTGTCTTCTGCACACAAACATCAAAGTCACATGATGCAGGAGTGTTGTATCATCAGAAGTACTTCATCATGAACGAGCGGCTCCGAGCCTGATACCTGATGAAGAGCTTCTGCATTTCATCTTTCAGATGTGAGCAGTCGACATATTTACAATTACGACGGGAAGTGATCTCACAGGAACACTTTCACTTCTTCTTCTTGTTATTTAAATATTACACATCAGCAGTCTCAGGACCCAAACGCTTTGCTTCATCCAGATGTTATCAGCCCACTTCACACGATTGAAATATATTAAATATGAATACATCCAACACGTCTTTTGAACAAGAGACGATCATTGGTTGAGCTGAAGAAATAACTTTCTGATTCCATAACTGCTCCACGGATTCATAAGATTATCAGAAATGCTGACTGTTGTGAATTTTAATTTGTTCTCTGCAGGAAATATCAGCAGATAGAATGTAGCACACCAGAATGTTTTTTTCAGCAAGAAAACAGCAGTAACGGTAGCCAATCAGAGGTTATTAAAAAGCTTTCTGCTGGAGATCTAAACGCCTTGAGATGAAACAGAGAAGTCAGGGTTTGTCTGGAGGAGATGTAGAACGGTATGAATGTAACTGAGATGCTGAGATGCTGAGATACTGAGCTGTGGAGGAAAGAGGAAGGTCAGAGTATCATCTTCCCTCTGAGGTGGAGGAGGGGAGCGCTGGGTTCAGCTGTCTGTCTGCTGGCAAGCCGCCCTCCACCTCCTCCGACGCTCCGCCCACCTCCTCCAACGCCCCGCTCACTTCATGCTTTTACTCGGTCAGGTGACTGTTTGTCATAACGTCGGACTCATACATTTACTCTCGTCATATTATGACTTTTTACACCTCGCAAAACACTAATGAGGTCACTTCGCATAACATTATAACTCAAGCGTTGCTTTGTTTCAATGTGCTTTTAAAGTACAATTACAACTTTATCTCGTATTATTTATACATAACTCTCAAAATTCCAGCTTCATTTTTCATAAATTTATGGAGGAGGTGCCCTTTAGAGGGCAGCCGGAGACCCGGTGTGGTGCTGGGAGTCAAAGAGGCAGGACCCCATGACACTCACCCCCCCAGGGGCCCCCAAAGACCCCCAAAGGTTCACTTATGGGGTCACTTTGTTTTTGGCAATATGCAACAACAATTCCACAAAATAAAACTGCAGGTTAATCCAGTCATCATATACAAAATATGGCAACACTTTATTGAAATCACTTCAACTACAAACATCCTACGAGTGGTTTATAACTCGTATAATGTAAGCAGATATGAAGAGGAGTTCATTCATGTCTTATAATCATGACGGTATCGTAAAACACAGTTGTATAATTATAAAATAAGTCTTCATAGAGAAGTTGGAATTGTTGACAAATACTGCACAGTAATAAACACTTAAAATGTCCTTATATCTACATTATAAACATGTTATTAAACATCCTTATATCTACGTTATAAACATGTTATTAAACATCCTTATATCTACGTTATAAACATGTTATTACATGTACTTATGTCTACATTATAAACATATTACATGTACTTATATGTACATTATAAACATGTTATTAAACATCCTTATATCTACGTTATAAACATGTTATTAAACATCCTTATATCTACGTTATGAACATGTTATTACATGTACTTATGTCTACATTATAAACATATTACATGTACTTATATCTACATTATAAACATGATATTAAATGTACTTATATATACGTTATAGTGTGTTATAAACATGTTATTACATGTCATTATTTCTACGTTATTACTGTTTTTATAGACAGTATTAGAAGTGTAAAATAATAGACAGCAGACAGTGAAGCAGACTGACATCATGATGCGTTCTATGATTCATGTTTCAAAGCTAAAGTTCTCAAACCTGACAGTTGCCCTGCTGCACACCTGTCCCCCCTCCCTCCCTGGACTCCCAGCATGCCTCACTGCTGTGGGCATGTGTGTGTGTGTGTGTGTGTGTGTGGGGGGGGGGTCTATCTATAGCCCTCCTGGGCCTCCTTCTCATCGCTCTTAACACCCCACAATATGTGTGTGTGTGTGTGTGTGTGTGTGTGCTCCGGGGGTATTTTTGAGGAGTGAAACTGAACACCGATGGGTGACGGACGGCTCTGAGCACACACACTCACACACACACACACACACACACACACACACACACACACACACACACACACACACACACACACACACACACTCACACACACTCACACACACACACCCACACACACACACACAGTGGTAAACTCAAGTACTGTATGTGTCCCATTACACCTGAGTTTACAGTCTGAAAACACACCATATTTCCAGCCTTGACGAGTCCCCTGAATGCACCATGAAACCTGTGACAGGTGCACAATGAGCCGACGCACACTGAGGGCTGTGAAGGACACACCAGTTGTGTCGTCCAAATATAGGTCACGGTTTTAACAGACCACCGATTGAAATATCTGAACTGCAGCAAAGGCTTTGGATTTACTATAAATAGAAGCAATAATAAGACAAAGTCACAGAATGAAATGAGTCAAACAGAGGATCTGATATCTAATAATGTCACACAGACATTTACTGTGTGTGTGTGTGTGTGTGTGTGTGAGTGTGAGTGTGAGTGTGAGTGTGTGTGTGTGTGAGTGTGAGTGTGAGTGTGTGTGTGAGTGTGTGTGTGTGTGAGTGTGTGTGTGAGTGTGTGAGTGTGTGTGGACGCTCAGTGAGCAGGTGTGTGTTGAGGGGAAGTCCCCGTCGTCGTGTTGACGGCGGATCAGAGCGGCGGAGGCTCAGATTAGCTGTGACCTTGTCTAACAGCAGTAAATACAAATATTCAACATTATCAAATCATTTTATTGAAATACGCATCAGAGAAATGGGAGCAATAATGAATAAACAGCTGATTGTCCAGGTTAACGCTGGTTGATCAACATCAACACGTCTCCGGGAGGATTCCTCCTCCATCACGAGGAGTCCACTGTTACATGAGCTTCTGAAGGAGAAGGCACAGAGCTGTAGTTCAACAGCAGGAGGTTGTAGTCTTTCTGCAGGTGCCGGTAATCCTGTCCCCAGCATGAGCTGCAGAATCCTGCATTGGAAATGAAATGAGGCACTGACAGATATGAAGGTATCGACGGCGTGTCGTCTGCTCTGCAGGTCATGCAGAAGCTCGGCAAAGCAGATGAGACCCGAGACGTCGCCTTCGAGGAAATGGTGGCCAACTTCAACAAGCAGATGGTCAGCAGCCATTCTCCTCCTTTTAAATCATCTATTTGTCTCCCAGCGAGTGATGAAACCAGGCCAGGGGCATCTTCATATCAATGAACATCTGTATTGACTGCGCTGTGTGTGCTCCTGCAGACAGAAGGCGGCAAACTGCAGAAAGACCTGAAAGCCTACCTGGTGGCAGTGAAAAGTGAGTGTGAGCAGCTGTTGTGATCTTCACATCTGCAGGACTTTCACTGTCCTTCATGTCACAAAGAGGCTCCACTCGGAGGCAGACACGACCCTCTCTTGTGTTGCAGCGATGCACGACGCGTCCCGGCGGCTGCAGGACTGCCTGGCCGACATGTACGAGCCGGACTGGTTCGGCAAAGAGGAGATGGACGCGCTGACGGAGGTGAGGCCAGGAAACCTCAGCATCAGGGACTCGCTGGTCTACAGACCACATATACGTGTTACATGTGGTATTTATGTCACTCATTGGAGTGTTCACTCAGCTGTGCATGATTCTCTCCACTCTTCCTTCCGTTCACTCTCTCTCTCTGAACTGCATGCGTCTGTCCTTCCACTCTGAAGGAGATGATAGAGAAGGAGATGGACAATAACCTGGAGGTAACAGGCAGAGAGCAGGTCCAGTAGAGGAAGTAGTGCTGCTGTTAGACAGAACAATGCTTCCACTGCACCACGTCTCACACACAAATGTGCTGCTTCACTTCACTGCATCTATTTTAAAGCTCGACATCCTGATCATCAAATCAACTCATCAACGAGGGTCTGTCGTTATAAAAGCAGCGTATGAAGTCACCAGCAGGAACATTACAGCGACGCACACATGAATGCATCAAATACATTGCTGTGATTCTGCATAGTCAGCACTTTACGTGTATTTAGATGCTAATACTTTGACTTCAGTAAAAGATCTGAGTACTTGTAGTCGTTATAATCAAAGCTTTTTCTTTCATGACTCAGTGAGTGTGTGTGAGAAGACATCTCACTCTGGTGTGTGTGTGTGCGCGTGTGTGTGTGTGTGTGTGTGTTTCAGGACACAGACACTCTGTGGTTAGACTACCACCAGAGCATCACTGATAAATCTCTGACCTCTCTGGACTCGTACCTGACCCAGTTCCCTGACATTAAGGTCTTTATCGTTCCTTCTCTCCACAATGAAACAGCAACATGTCCGTGTTGTGAGCACAGATCACATTTCCTGATTGTGAATAAATAACAGCAGATAATCTGACCTGAGCTCTGCTGCAGGCTCGCATCGCCAAGCGTGACAGGAAGATGGTGGACTTCGACAGCGCCCGGCATCACTTCAGCTCCTTACAGAAAGGGAAGAAGAAGGACGAGGCCAAGATCGCCAAGGTAACCACCACGGGATGCATTGTGGGATGTGTATGCAGGTTGCTCGTGTTCTGCTGCCCATGTTGAAGCTTTAAGGAATAGTTTTTGCCTTAAGGTGGTATGAGTTGCCTAATTATAATCATAATACCACCTTAAGTCTGCTGCATCACTTTAACTTGAGAGCTAATTAACCCGTTTTATTCGTTAAACTGTTAAATGCTTATTAACATGTTTGTGTCTTGAATTGTTTGCTTTTCTTCTTTCTCTCTCCTCCTCCTCCTCCTCCTCTCTCCTGCATGGTGTGTGTTGGTTAGCAAGCAGCCCTGTTGGAGATGGCGGCTCCCAGCTGGGCTCAGGGTTTGATATCAGCCCACCAGGTGGCTCAGACTAACCTCTCCTCCAACCAGGTGAAACTCTGGTTCATCACTGACTCCCCCCTCCTCCCCCTCCTCCCCCCCGGCCCGCTCTGCACACGATCACCAGTTTTCTGTCCAAATCTTCTACTTTCTGACTGAAATATCTCAACAACTATCAGACGGATTGACATCATATTCTCTACACACGTTGATGATCAGCAGAGGATGAACCCTGCTGACTTCTCCTCTGGCGCCGCCTTCAATGACCTCCTTTGTGACTCAATACCTGCAAAACTAACGACACTCCCACCAGTCTCACCTGTAGCAGCTTAGCATGCTAACCCACGTAGCCTGCTGATGTCAGGCTTTCCAGTTATCTGATTGGGCGCTTGATCATGTTTTGGTACAGGAATGATTGAGGTTGAGTCATGTCAGGTCTTTATTCCCTCTTCCTCCTGTCTGCCCATCACTGATACCTTCATGAAAGAACTCGTGATTATTTTATCCACGCTGACGTCGGACACAGAAGAATCTGCAGAACAAAGCAAAGCTTCTTCTCTGATGATCGTGTGCAGAGGGCCTCGCTATCATTTGATCCCCGATCCAAACGATTGTTCACGTGTTTTTGTGTCGTAGAAGAAGAAGTTTCCTTCTGATTTTCATTTGGATGCTGAAACCCTGCGTGTGTTTGTCTGCATGTTCCAGTGCTCTTGTTTTAAAACGAAGAAAAAAGTATTGCAGACACAGATATATGATTATTCTCTGTGTGTGTGTGTGTGTGTGTGTGTGTGTGTGTGTGTGTGTGTGTGTGTGTGTGTGCGTGTGTGTGTGTGTGTGTGTGTAGGCCGAGGAGGAGCTGGGTCGAGCTCAGAAGATTTTCGAGGAGCTGAACGTGGAGTTACAAGACGAGCTTCCATCACTGTGGGACAAGTAAGACTCTTCTTTTCTTCTTCTACAAACTCTTCAATGACGACTCGGGTCACATGTTTAAAACCGTGTGTGTGTGTGTGTGTGTGTGCGCAGTCGTGTTGGCGTCTATGTTAACACATTCCAGGGCCTGGCAGGTCATCAGGAGAAGTTCCACGGGGAAATGAACAAGGTGAGTGGACGAGTCCTCGTGTGATTGATTGAAGGAATGATCAGTCGCCGTATTGATCCGTCCTCGTCTGCTCTGTGTCTCCTCAGCTCAGCCAGAACCTGAACGACATCATGAGCAAACTGGAAGAGCAGCGGGAGCTGAAGTAAGTGAGGCCTTCAGTCACATTTTAAAGGTTCAACGTGGTGCAGAAAGATGTAAATAATGCCCCTCACACCGCCCCCTACTGCAGAAAAGGTGCTACTGCAGCAGCAAAGACAGGAGAAGGTGCCAAGAGGTAACGCAGCATGGATGGAATGAAACCTTAACCCACTGATACAAACCAACGCTAAATACTTACAACATGTTTACTGCTACCTGGGATTGAGCGCTGAGATTTTCAGAATAAAGGTGCAAGTGCAGGACAAATAAAGTACGAATGTTTCACGATTAAAGCTATGACCATATTGTCTGGAGCTCCTGCTTCAAAGCAGAAGGTTTGTGCAGCTCCACACGTCTGGCACTCAAACCTGGACTCCTTCTGCTTCACTAACTCTTGATGGACACTTCCTGTCTGCTTCCTGTTGTGTTCATAACGTCCTGAAGAGCTTGTCATGTGACACCTGCAGGTTCACCTGAGACACAGTCCATGTGTGTTTTGAAGGGTGTGGTCGCCCTCGTGTGGAGGGAACTGAGAACTGCATGTGTGATGAGTTTGATTCAGTAAATCTTCTTTTACTCTTTTCTGCTGCTCTTCTTTTACTCTTTTCTGCTGCTCTTCTTCTTCTTCTTCTTCTTCTTCTTCTTCTTCTTCTTCTTCTTCTTCTTCTTCTTCTTCTTCTTCTTCTTCTTCTTCTTCTTCTTCTTCTTCTTCTTCTTCTTCTTCTTCTTCTTCTTCTTCTTCTTCTTCTTCTTCTTCTTCTTCTTCTTCTTCTTCTTCTTCTTCTTGTCCCTATTTTCATGCACCGTTTCTGTCTCTTTCTTTCTGTCAGTGAGGAAGCCAACCACAGTGACTCAGCCAGCTCAGCACCAAAGGTAAAGTGAACACCTGGCCATGTGAGTGTATCCACTCTGTTGTTCTCTACTGCAGTAGAGTCACGTTGAGTCATTTGTACTGATATCAAAGAGCTTTTACACAAAGATAAAACAGAGTAAACCAAGATCTGATTGTGTAACACACACCCTTCATTCAGTGAACTAATGTGTCTCCGTCTCCCTCGCTGCCTTTGCATGCGTGCACGTGTGTGTGCCGTGGTTTTGATTGAACCCTGCTGGTGGTGCAGAGGCCCGGTCCTCCTCCCATGCGGCCTCCACCCCGACCGATGCCGTCTCCGGACCAGCAGCAGCGGGTGGACCCGGTAGAGGACGAGGCCTCGGTGTCTGACGTTAACACAGAGTCCAGCACCACGACGACGCGGCAGGTCAGACTGAGTCTCTACATCCTGGTTCTTTGAAGAGATCCCTCTGTATGACTGTCACCTGCAGGGCAGATATAAAAACATCACATGGACTGCATTCATTTCCCCAGATAGTAAACCCTCCTGACCCGAGTGTGTGTGTGTGTGTGTGTGAGGCAGTGTGAGCCCTGGTCAGGGGTGAACCTGCTGGATTGGGATGTGGAGGTATTACAGCCCGTCTCATCTCCAGCTCCCAAGGTGGGTGGGCTTCGTAACGGTGAAAGGTTGGCGGAGCTGAAGGGTTGAAGACGTGTGTTTACATGCAGATATAGAAACCTGTGTGTTAGATTTCATTTCACCTCGACTGAGCTGATCTCACGAACCCAAAGAAGGCAGAAACGTCTTAAAAACTCTTCCACAGAAGAGACTGAGATTCAAACTGCTCCCCATCTCACGCAACAGAAGACTGCATGTGAACACAGCTTCTGCTATTGTGTGTGTGTGTGTGTTCATGTGAACTGCATGTGCATTCAGCCTGACTTTGCATGCACATGTATGAGCTGATCAGAGACTCTGCAGCAGATTCTATCATCGTTTGATAAAACTTTGTCAGCTTTTGAAAGTGGAGTTCCTCTAAAACACGTAGAACTCATGTGTGCTTCCTAATGTTTGACCACTGTGATGAAGACCTGCACACTTTGTTCTCATGGTTGTCTCGTCTCTAACTGCACCACGGAAGGCGCCATCATGGGACTCGTGGGTAAGCATGGGTGCCTGTGCTCTTAACGCAGAAACGGACTCTTTTATTCTCTACATGTGAAGTAGAGCAGAGGAAGCTGGACTGTAGACGACTGAGAGCATCTTCTTTCATCATAAACCTCCTTCCTTTTCCTCTACGATGCCCGTACCACCCGGGGTCCTGATCTTTCATGATCCTCCTCCCATCCTTCCACCTACCTTCCCTCTTGACTCCAAACCCGCCACAACGCTCCTCAACCCCTGACCTTTCGTAGCAAGAACAGACCGCCGCAGAGCCGCAGCACGAAGACGAGCGATACCCAGAGGAGGCCAAAGGCGGCCGGCAACCCGACGAAGGCAGCACCCAGCCCGGCAGGGAGGATGCCGAGGGTCAGGGTCAGGAGAGCGAAGTCTATGCTGGTCCGTCGTACAGCGAGCCCAGCTGGGACGACGATGGCGCCCGATGGGGAGGTGGCTGTGGGGGTGAAGGAGAGGCCCAGGTAGGGTCGGATCATAGGGAGGCAGGTCTTTAACAGCCTGGAACTCAAGGATCCCTCGTGAGAGTCACCAAACCCCTCTTCTTTCTTCTACTTTGACCTCTTTGTTCTGTGTAATGCTGCACACCTTCACACATCTGGCTGTGACATCCTGAATCATAACCCTGGACCTTCTCTGCTTGTTCCATGCTGCAGAGCGAGGTGACCAATGGCTCAGACGGAGACCTCCCTCCAGGATTCCTCTACAAGGTTCAATGACTTATCCTCCTTTACCTTTACTCTGGTAGAATCGTTTTGACGAGGTTTCTGTTTCCCTGGGTTCATATCATTTCAATGAACCTTTATTGTGTTTCTACGTCAGGTGAAAGCGGTGCATGAGTACGCTGCCACCGACGGTGACGAGCTGGAGCTGAAGATCGGAGATGATGTGCTGGTTTTGGCCTTCGACAACCCAGATGAACAGGTATCACTTCCTCTTTTCCTACTTCTGCATCGACCAAGCACAACATCAGTGACCTACAGTATATATAATAGATATATATATATATAATATATATCTGTCTTTCTGCAGGACGACGGCTGGCTGTTGGGGGTGCAGGAGTCTCACTGGGTGCAGAAGAAAGAGATTTCAGCCAAAGGCGTTTTCCCTGAGAACTTTACTCAGAAGGTTTAAAGGTTCATGCCACAAAAAGAAAGATGTAGCCCCTTCAGTGCCCCGAACTCCTCAAATACAGATGTGAGTGGAGACGAGCTGGTCACTAAATGTTAACACTTTAGGAAACTTCTCAGCGGCTACGACACCAAATGATTTGTTTGTTACACATTTACTCGAACCAACGTTGTTCGTAGTAAAAAGATGATTAAGTTTCACCCCGACTCACTACCTTGTAGTAAATTCAGTCAAATTGAACACCCAAAATGTAAAACTTATTCATTTTGTTTTGATTTCTTCTTCCTGATTATTTATATGCTGAAGTCAAACGAGACTCAGAACCCGAACGTGTTGGTGAAATGGAAAACGGATTAATAAGTTGTGGATGTGTTGTGTGAATGTCAGAATGTCTCAACAGTTCCTTGCATGAAGCGTTTGATTGTCTCTGTAACTCAGTGTGTCGCTCTACGAGGTGTCCTAGAGTCGAGCCCTGGGGAACACCAGGTATCAACAGGATGTTTGCACGGCGCTGCCTTGCTGTTTCACAATCTATTCTTCTCTTGGGCTTGTAGGATTATCAAAGGGAACAGTAGTTTTTATTTTACTGGCCATTTTGAGGACAGAAATAAATGTGTGGCTTACATTTTCTAATGCACATACGCTTTTATTTTGGTTTTGAGTCATATTTTCATTGATGGGTGAAATCATCTTCTTTAGTTTATTCATACTCAGACAGGAGACATCGTCCATGTGAAGTTGACTGGACCTCTGTGCTCTAAATGAGAGACTCCATTTAAACCGTATTAACCAACGTTGAACCCATGCAAACTGTATTTTTATAGAGTTGATGAATAAGGTGATAACTAATGCACCATCTGTTGGTCAGTGTCATTAAAGATGAATGAAACAACAACATGCTTTCCTTCCTTCTTTTCTCTTTCAGTCTGAGCTCTTCTTCCTGGTCTGGTGAAAGGTGGATCTGAGAGCATTTATTTATATGTTTTTGTATCATTCAATTTAAATACACGAATGGATCAATCAATGCATCTATATTTCTTCATATGCAGGCAATGTGTTATATTCCTAATGTACTCGATTAATATGTGTTTATATGCTGCACTGTTCATGATTCAGCACTTTATGCAGGAGATGTTTGTGAACGTGCTGCACGGCTTCAACCAGCAGGTGGTGCTTTGAGTGAGTCTGTCACATTTAAAGTAGAAGAAGTACTTTGTTGTAGTTCTTCTGCTGCTGGACTACAGAGACCTAACATCAGCTCCTTTGTTGTTAAAAAGTGCATCTAACTGCAACATACACAGAGTGAATACAATGATCTAATGATGAGCCCATTGCTGATCATCATGCCCTTTATGCTTATTGTCTTTGATTTTGGAGACCCATCAGCGTGTTATTCTCTCAACAGTAATCATACGTTCTAGCGACCGCAGTGTGACCTTCTATGTCTCTACAGCAACAGGACACCCAATCATGTGGACACACAACAGGCCTCACAGGGAGGGGGAGGAGGGGGAGGAGGGGGAGGCTTCCTCTACTCCAACAGTAGATCACACAGCATCATATTGTTTCTATTTTAGGGAATCTACAGAGATCAACAGATGATTTCCTGATCGAGGCTCGTTGGCTCATAAAAATGGTTTATTCATTTGAATAATTCTGGACACTGATACTTTGGTATTTCCCTGCATCTCCTTGACTTTAGTGTCTGCATTAGTCTGTCTCCATGGAGAGCCTCGAATCTCAATGTGCTCCACAAACACTAAAACAATGCTCTGTTTGCTTTGTTTCCTGTGACTTCAATGAGGTCTGCATGCCTGAGCCTGTGTGGGGGTCTGTTGTTACGCATTACCTTCGAGCTGGACGGAAGGGTACTGAGGTGTGCAGCTGAATGATTCACACAGTTATCCCCAGACAACAAAGCTTGTTACTATAGTCACCAGAGTTTGGAGGAACTATAAGTACCAGAGCAGACTCAACATCACCAGACAACACATTTCTCCTGGAGACCCTCAACGTCAGCAGCAGGAGTTTATAATCATGGTAAGCAGCACAGTTTCATGCAAAAATATCAGACAGAAATGTCACAAAGTATGAATGTGTAATCGAAGGCATCCTAACCTGACCTCCGGTTGTTGTGCTCCTCCAGCGTGAGTGTATCTCTGTCCATGTCGGTCAGGCTGGTGTTCAGATGGGCAATGCATGCTGGGAACTGTATTGTCTGGAGCACGGCATCCAGCCGGACGGACAGATGCCCAGTGACAAGACCCGGGGAGGAGGAGACGACTCCTTCAACACCTTCTTCAGTGAGACCGGAGCCGGTAAACATGTTCCCAGAGCCGTGTTTGTGGACCTGGAGCCAACAGTCATAGGTAAGATAAGCGTTTTTTGATGCAAAGTTTAACAGGATTTGAGAACTAAGGATTATAACTCAAGTGTTTTCTGATTACAGATGAGGTCCGTACAGGAACCTACCGGCAGCTCTTCCATCCTGAGCAGCTGATCACTGGAAAGGAAGATGCAGCCAACAACTACGCCCGCGGCCACTACACCATCGGCAAGGAGATCATCGACATGGTTCTCGACAGGACTCGTAAACTGGTGAGTTAACCTGCAAAAACTTTACATTTCACTTCAGGTGTTATGAGTCACAAAGTGAAGATGAATGGTTTCCCTGCAGGCTGACCAGTGCACAGGGCTCCAAGGGTTCCTCATCTTCCACTCCTTCGGAGGAGGAACCGGCTCTGGCTTCACCTCTCTGCTGATGGAGCGTCTCTCCGTCGACTACGGCAAGAAGTCCAAGCTTGAGTTTGCGGTCTACCCGGCCCCCCAGGTGTCCACAGCTGTGGTGGAGCCCTACAACTCCATCCTGACCACCCACACCACCCTGGAGCACTCCGACTGCGCCTTCATGGTGGACAACGAGGCCATCTACGACATCTGCCGCAGGAACCTGGACATCGAGCGCCCGTCCTACACCAACCTGAACAGGCTGATCGGACAGATCGTCTCCTCCATCACCGCCTCCCTGCGCTTCGACGGAGCCCTGAACGTGGACCTGACGGAGTTCCAGACCAACCTGGTGCCCTACCCTCGTATCCACTTCCCTCTGGCCACCTACGCCCCAGTGATCTCAGCAGAGAAGGCCTATCACGAGCAGCTCTCAGTGGCCGACATCACCAACGCCTGCTTCGAGCCAGCCAATCAGATGGTGAAGTGTGACCCTCGCCACGGTAAATACATGGCCTGCTGTCTTCTGTACCGCGGAGACGTGGTGCCCAAAGAGGTGAATTCTGCCATCGCCACCATCAAGACCAAGCGCAGCATCCAGTTTGTGGACTGGTGCCCCACCGGCTTCAAGGTGGGCATCAACTACCAGCCACCCACCGTGGTTCCTGGAGGAGACCTGGCCAAGGTGCAGAGGGCCGTGTGCATGCTGAGCAACACCACCGCCATCGCCGAGGCCTGGGCTCGCCTGGACCACAAGTTCGACCTGATGTACGCCAAGAGGGCCTTCGTCCACTGGTACGTAGGAGAGGGGATGGAGGAGGGGGAGTTCTCAGAGGCCAGAGAGGACATGGCCACCCTGGAGAAGGATTACGAGGAGGTGGGCACCGACAGCGTCGGGGATGAAGGAGAGGAAGCGGAAGGGGAAGAATACTAAGAGCTTAAAGCAAGGTGTTGCATGTATTCACAAAACTAAGCCACCATTGTATCTCAGTTGTCCTTAACAATATTGATTTAACACTTCAAATTAAGGATGTAAAATAAAGCAAAACTGCGAAGCATTTGTGTGTTTTATTTGTGCTCAAATCTACCAGAAAAGCTGATGAATTCTCTCTTGTACCAATAAGCAGCCTAGCAGGAATGTTGCAGCCACCACCTCCCTATTATGTGCTGACGAGCAGTTTCTCCCACTAACTCTTTGTTAAGAACAGCTGCCCTCCAAGATCAGACAGACCTGAGCACAGAGTAACCAGGGAAACTAAATGGGGGCGTGTTCTGACAGCCCTGAGTTGGCAGAGGCCAGAAGTTTATCATTACGTCTCCAGGGTTACCTTCAGACGCAGAGGTGAGACATATAACAGCCATTTGAACTCGAACAATCAAGCACTTTGATAGAGACACAATCGTTTTTGTCATTACCTAGGATTTATATCATGTTAGGAAGGAAACGCTGATCATTGGAAAAGTTTCCATTCAGCTTTCTAAAGCACGTTGATCAAACAATACCCAGAGGAACTCTTTGAAAACAATAACACCTTCTTGTTTTTCCATGTTAGAGACCAAGTCTGCACTCTGGGGAAATTCCTCAGGCAGACCTCCTAATCCTTTGTTAATCTAGCTTCAAGTATTGCATGCATCCCTTTCTTTGGAGGAATACAACTCTGGATATATCCATACCACACATGGATGCTCTGTAACCTGCTGCAAAAGACACTTTGACGTCCCCTGCCCTTGAGAGAAGTCTTCTCTAATGTTATCCCCGGCAGGCGGTCTGCTTCTTTTGCATTGCAAATGAATCTGGACCAAACTGGTGATGCAACGGTGATCTGTGACAAAAGCCGATTCAGGTCACTGTGGGCAGGTATCCGCTTTCTTCCCTCTGCATGACAGGAAAAGTGAGGCTCAGAATGAGCCACGTTAACAGGAGTTTTCACCTTCTAATTTAAACTGTGCTCCATTAGAATGCTTCATGTAACTGAGAGGTCATGAGTTTGATCCAACAGCAGGCAAATAAACAGCCCGTGTGTGCAACTTTGACCCCCCACCTGTCCACTGCAACAACTACATCTGACATGTGAAACTGGAGGAGAGGGCGGACAGTTGTGGGTCATGTTTCACAGCCGCTCTGGGCGTTGTTGGTGGCTACTCATCCGTGGCAGAACAGCCGTTGTTCCTTCGATCCGTGTGGGGGTGCACTCCAGCTGATTTTCTTTTTTCTGCTCTTCCTCCTCATCTTTCATCAAAGGAGATGTTGTTTGCTTCTCCAGCTCCTCCAGTTACCACAACATGCCAGGCTGTTGCGTAGTGATGCTGAGCTATAAAGCCACTCTGCTGCACTTGTAGCTGACACAACATCCCCAGCCACTCATCTCAGGTGAACGAGGGACTGCTACGAGCATCGAAAACATGGTGAGGACCTTTTTGTTTCATGTTTAAGTGGCACACATGAGCGACCTTTACATGAGATATGTGAAAAACACATCAGAAAGACATAGTTATGTATCAATATACTGTGTGCTATGCAATAGTCTGTGGTTGGCCATGATATCTGAAAAGGTAATTGGCTCTTTCTGTTTGGTGTAAAAAGTAAAAGACCTCTTAGATTGTGGAGCCGCAAAGTGATCGTTGATGTCAATCCTATAGCAGCTGATTATTGGTTTCTTTCATTTCTTTGTTTTTAAAAAATGCATGCAAGAAGTTCTTGACATCTGAGCCACTTGCTCCTCCAGCGTGAATGTATCTCTGTCCATGTCGGCCAAGCCGGAGCTCAGATAGGCAATGCATGCTGGGAGCTGTACTGTCTGGAGCACGGCATCCAGCCGGACGGACAGATGCCCAGCGACAAGACCATCGGAGGAGGAGACGACTCCTTCAACACCTTCTTCAGTGAGACCGGAGCCGGTAAACATGTTCCCAGAGCCGTGTTTGTGGACCTGGAGCCAACAGTCATAGGTAAGATAAAAGCATAGGTTACAAAACTCGTGCAATGGGTCTTTCATAAATGAATGATTGTGAATTATTTTATTGTGCATTTCTTCCAATTACAGATGAGGTCCGTACAGGAACCTACCGGCAGCTCTTCCATCCTGAGCAGCTGATCACTGGAAAGGAAGATGCAGCCAACAACTACGCCCGCGGTCACTACACCATCGGCAAGGAGATCATCGACCTGGTTCTCGACAGGATTCGTAAACTGGTGAGTTAACCTGCAAAAACTTTACATTTCACTTCAGGTGTTATGAGTCACAAAGTGAAGATGAATGGTTTCCCTGCAGGCTGACCAGTGCACAGGGCTCCAAGGGTTCCTCATCTTCCACTCCTTCGGAGGAGGAACCGGCTCTGGCTTCACCTCTCTGCTGATGGAGCGTCTCTCCGTCGACTACGGCAAAAAGTCCAAGCTTGAGTTTGCCATCTATCCAGCTCCGCAGGTGTCCACAGCTGTGGTGGAGCCCTACAACTCCATCCTGACCACCCACACCACCCTGGAGCACTCAGACTGCGCCTTCATGGTGGACAACGAGGCCATCTACGACATCTGCCGCAGGAACCTGGACATCGAGCGCCCGTCCTACACCAACCTGAACAGGCTGATCGGACAGATCGTCTCCTCCATCACCGCCTCCCTGCGCTTCGACGGAGCCCTGAACGTGGACCTGACGGAGTTCCAGACCAACCTGGTGCCCTACCCTCGTATCCACTTCCCTCTGGCCACCTACGCCCCAGTGATCTCAGCAGAGAAGGCCTATCACGAGCAGCTCTCAGTGGCCGAGATCACCAACGCCTGCTTCGAGCCAGCCAATCAGATGGTGAAGTGTGACCCTCGCCACGGTAAATACATGGCCTGCTGTCTTCTGTACCGCGGAGACGTGGTGCCCAAAGACGTCAACTCTGCCATCGCCACCATCAAGACCAAGCGCAGCATCCAGTTTGTGGACTGGTGCCCCACCGGCTTCAAGGTGGGCATCAACTACCAGCCACCCACCGTGGTTCCTGGAGGAGACCTGGCCAAGGTGCAGAGGGCCGTGTGCATGCTGAGCAACACCACCGCCATCGCCGAGGCCTGGGCTCGCCTGGACCACAAGTTCGACCTGATGTACGCCAAGAGGGCCTTCGTCCACTGGTACGTAGGAGAGGGGATGGAGGAGGGGGAGTTCTCAGAGGCCAGAGAGGACATGGCCGCCCTGGAGAAGGATTACGAGGAGGTGGGCACCGACAGCGTTGGGGATGAAGGAGAGGAAGAGGGCGAGGAATATTAAGTTGAAATAAATAAACAAAACCAACAACGATTGGGAAGTCGAGTTTTGTTGAGGAATTTTCATTGTTAACATTAAGATCTACTCAACGGTGTGCTCAAATTTACAGTGATATTCTTTATTTAACAGATATTTATCAACATATGTCAAGCCATGAATGGTCTGCAAAAGTCATCAATGTGGAGAGATTAAGAGGAATTCACTGTCAAGATATCATCTTTCCTATGTGTCTTTGTCCTGAACCAATAAAGTGAGACATGTTCACATTGGTGTACTTTATTGTGAGTGTCAACACAACACAGCCCTCGATCGCACAGCTCATGCTGCATTAACTCCCTTCACCTTGATAAACACTGAACATTTAATTCCTCCACACAGCATGTGCAATGCCTTACATAACACAAGCACCTCGGGATTAAACCAGTATTCTCTATTGGTGCTAGGTACAGGTTTAAGTCTTCATTACAAATGAATAATTAAGAGGGGATCATCAATTTTAATAATTTTAACGTTAAATCAAATGCTCTCTTGATGACAAAATTATAAAAAAATGGGTTAAATTGCTGATTGTAATTGATAGCTTTTGGTTCAAACGTGTGTTATATGTATATTTAACTTTACGAAGTCATGAATTTGAGTCATGGTGCCTTCAGGGGCCTCTCCTACATTCCCCTTCCCATATTGAGAAATCACAAATCGGACTGAATTCTGGTGCCTTTCAGAGTAAAATAACAATAAAACAGAGTCATGTGTTGCTGTGTGTTTGCTTCGTGGACTGCTATTTGGATTCATAAAATAACTTGACAAAAACTTGAGATAACAAAAACCCAATAGTGTGCCTCAGGTTATCATCATTACTGCATTTTATATTTTGTATTTAAGATAACATTTTGAGTCTCATAAGTCTATTTTCAGCAAATGAAATATAGGTCAAAATAAAAATACTCATTAATGTTAGTTTAATTTCATCAACTGTACAGAATCTCGAATGTGAAAATAGTTACTACATTAAAGAAACACATTGGGACTAAGAACTGCCTCCAATAAAACATTATCGATTCCAATTCCCCTCAGATGACGCAGCTAAACTGTAGGAGTCGGAACATTTCGAGCCGTACCTGAATGCAGCAGCGCCCAACGGTCGATACCCCCCCCCCCCCCCCCCCCCAGAGGAAATTCAACCGCCGTTTTGGCTCCGCCTCCTCAAAAACGCATAACTGCAGCAGCTCCACTTCCGGTCTTCACAACTGCCTTCATCAACCGATTCTTCAACGTCGGAAAGAAGAGGAATTAAACAGCCAGAAAATGGTGAGTATTTCGTCGAAATTACATTTAAATAATTTCCGTATGTGATTAAAAATGTGTCAAAGGGAGGTTTTGGCTTTTGTAAGATGAAAAATCGCAGTTTTTAACAAACAAAATCATTATTCATGCGACAAAACACCTAACATTTGTATACTAACAGTGAATAACGTCAGATATGCTATTATCGCCTCAAAAAGCTACGTACATCTGTCAAATTAACGTAAATGTGATTGTTCTTAGTTATAGTGTCGCGCGTGAGAGTTCTGTTATATGACATCACATAGCTAACTAACTGGCGCAGTTTCGATTAAAACGGACAAAGATATTGACGTTAAAACCGTTAAAATGTTCCATATGTACTCTCGTAATATATTTAAATTAAATGAAGCCGCATAATATAAACGGTTGTCTTTAAACCGTTAGTGTGATGGATTGTAACAATAACCGTTAGACTTCATGGCGGCTTTTTAATGCCCGCGAGTTTTCGGGCGTCAGTTAACGCCCTGTTCTGTTACCGCGACACAAAGGTAGTGCTTTGCGGCAGTGTGGGGGCAGGGAGGAGAGCTTCTTCTTCTATGGATTCTTTTTACACTCTCCCTGCTGGGTCTCAGTTAGGGAGGGGCAGGATTTAACCCGCTAAAGCTCTGCGGTAACGGGCCGTGTGCAGACATTATTCATCGAGCCCGCAGAACGTCTTCACGTGCGCCTCTGGTTGTAGAAACTTCCCCTAAAGCACCATTTATAAGTGGATGTTTGCACTGGGTTTTTAGAACGATAGTGACATTTAGAAGGTTTTGATTGTCCAGTATATCGGCCATTTTGTTTTTGTCCCCGCTCCCCTTATAGACTCCCATAAAAAAATGTCTAGACTATGTTCTTAAAAAAGAAATTATCATCATCTCACATTTAATAGACGAAACCAAGAGTGCACATCACAATGTTAGTGTGTTTGCCTCCTTGATGGCTGATCTTTGCTTCTTCTCTCTGCAGCGTGAGTGTATTTCGATGCATGTCGGCCAAGCCGGAACCCAGATGGGCAATGCATGCTGGGAGCTGTATTGTCTGGAGCACGGCATCCAGCCGGACGGACAGATGCCCAGTGACAAGCCCCGGGGAGGAGGAGACGACTCCTTCAACACCTTCTTCAGTGAGACTGGAGCCGGTAAACATGTTCCCAGAGCCGTGTTTGTGGACCTGGAGCCAACAGTCATAGGTAAGATAAGTGGTTATTATTATAGAGGCAATTAATACGATTACATCTTAATCCGTTTGTACCAAAGCTATATTCCTATAAACCGGTGTTCTCGTTGCTCCACAGATGAGGTCCGTACAGGAATCTATCGGCAGCTCTTCCATCCTGAGCAGCTGATCACCGGTAAGGAGGACGCCGCCAACAACTACGCCCGCGGGCACTACACAGTCGGAAAGGAGATCATCGACATGGTTCTCGACAGAACACGCAAACTGGTGAGCTCTAATAATTCATATGTGTTGTTGCTTGAGACCTCAATGATTATGACAGTAACGCGTATTCTTTCACTACTTTTTCAGGCTGACCAGTGCACAGGGCTCCAAGGGTTCCTCATCTTCCACTCCTTCGGAGGAGGAACCGGCTCTGGCTTCACCTCTCTGCTGATGGAGCGTCTCTCCGTCGACTACGGCAAAAAGTCCAAGCTTGAGTTTGCGGTCTACCCGGCCCCCCAGGTGTCCACAGCTGTGGTGGAGCCCTACAACTCCATCCTGACCACCCACACCACCCTGGAGCACTCCGACTGCGCCTTCATGGTGGACAACGAGGCCATCTACGACATCTGCCGCAGGAACCTGGACATCGAGCGCCCGTCCTACACCAACCTGAACAGGCTGATCGGACAGATCGTCTCCTCCATCACCGCCTCCCTGCGCTTCGACGGAGCCCTGAACGTGGACCTGACGGAGTTCCAGACCAACCTGGTGCCCTACCCTCGTATCCACTTCCCTCTGGCCACCTACGCCCCAGTGATCTCAGCAGAGAAGGCCTATCACGAGCAGCTCTCAGTGGCCGACATCACCAACGCCTGCTTCGAGCCAGCCAATCAGATGGTGAAGTGTGACCCTCGCCACGGTAAATACATGGCCTGCTGTCTTCTGTACCGCGGAGACGTGGTGCCCAAAGATGTGAACTCTGCCATCGCCACCATCAAGACCAAGCGCAGCATCCAGTTTGTGGACTGGTGCCCCACCGGCTTCAAGGTGGGCATCAACTACCAGCCACCCACCGTGGTTCCTGGAGGAGACCTGGCCAAGGTGCAGAGGGCCGTGTGCATGCTGAGCAACACCACCGCCATCGCCGAGGCCTGGGCTCGCCTGGACCACAAGTTCGACCTGATGTACGCCAAGAGGGCCTTCGTCCACTGGTACGTAGGAGAGGGGATGGAGGAGGGGGAGTTCTCAGAGGCCAGAGAGGACATGGCCGCCCTGGAGAAGGATTACGAGGAGGTGGGCACCGACAGCGTCGGGGAGGATGAGGAAGGAGAAGAGTACTAGGTCCTCATCTGTGGCTTGCTGTGGCTCCACTACAATCCCAGAAATAAGAGCCAAACTTTTAATTGCTAAGCAATATTGTTCTTGTTAAGTTGTTGACATTCCAGCGAGCTACGTTGTCATTCCTCCAAACAATAAACGACATGAAGCATTTCTTTGGTCCTGTGTTTACTTCAGAGTCTGAAATGTCTGAAACAGAAAAGTGTAAGAATGTTGACAGGGGTTGGAAGTCTCTTTTATAGATTCATATTTTAATAGCTGGTGGGTGATGTCATCCACTCCAGTAATAAACTTTCAGCACAATGAAGCCACTGAGAGGAGATGGAGCGATTCGTTCATTCTTCTTAATCTCTAAAGTGTTAGTGTTAAATCCAGCAGCACGACACAATGTGACATTTATTTAATGTTCATCTTTTAGTCTGGACTGATTTCATACAAAAACATTTTTCCCTCAATGAGTTACGTGTCCGACTACTTCCTATCCCAATTCATAATCATGTTTTGGCTGTAAAGAGATCTGCTTCGGTCAGAGTTTACAATGTGTCATTTTATATGGATTCATGTGTTTTAGTGACCAATAAAAAAAGATCTCACACAAGCGATTGCTGCACTTAAACACAAACATTTAATTAAGGTCTCACAGATACAAAATAGCTTTTCTTGATCTCAGAGAATAGCATTTATTTTTTTATCTTTTTTAGTTTTTTTCTGACTTGCATGAGGTAAACGACAAAACATCCAGAGACTGAAAGGACCTGAACGTCACACGGAGAGGAGTCTGAGTCTTTACTGCAGGTGTTAGTCGCGTGAGGAGAGGAAGGGAGGCTACAGGCCGAGCAGCAGATCTTAAACTCATCCGTTCATCTTTTTAATAACTCTGCCTCCAGAACACGAAGAGCCAACAACAGCACGGTGTCAACAAACTCCAACACAAACGAGAGGAACCCGAAGAGGAAAAGAAGCTGCAGGCGGATCTCTGATGTTTGAATCTTGTGTGGCTCGTTTACATGCAGAAGATGCATTCAGGGACCTCCACTAGAGGCATGAAAGCAGTTTCAAAACCCTCTGGGGTCTGTCGGTAAATAGTGTTTTATGATAGTAACAGAACTTCATTGATGAGAAAACCTGTTGAATGTTGAGATTTAATCACTGCATGTGAATAAACTATATTTTGTTTTTATTTCTTCAGCATTTGTATGTAAACGTATGGAATATAAGTCTGATGGGACGTTTTTACCTGTTTATTTTAACATGAATCTTCCTGGTTTACTTTTTATTCAGATTACATGTGAATGCAACACTTTTTTACCCGCTGAAGGTCCCTGAACGCATCACATCTGCACCACAAACATCCTGCATGGATCCTTCCTGACCTGTAGGTCGTCCCACGGTCAGCTGATTTTTACTCTTTCTGTTTCAGGGAATTTGAGAGAGAGCTTCTGCATCATGATAATCATGATCAGAGAGGAAAGGCAGAAGGTAAGACAGGTCTGAGAGTCAGGGGTCAGACGGGAGGCCGGTCCAGGTCTCACTGGTCTCACTGGGGCAGAGCTTTGAGGATGGCGTTGACCTCCTCAGCGACGGCTGTCAGGGCGAACTCAAACTGGTCCTGGAAACAAGAAGAACATCATCATCATCTAGTGGCTCCTCAGGGAGGGGCCATGGTGGCCATGATGGTCTCAGAGGGACAGACCTTGGTGCGGACCATCCCGGGCCTCTGGTCTCGGACGCGCTCCAGAGTCGCAGCGATGTCGATCTCTTTCACACCTGCAGGACGTCACACACACACACACACAGATCATCAGCGCACATCCCTGGTTGAGGTTGATGATGAATGTTGATTGTTGGAAATGACTCGTATTTAAAGTCAACAACAGATAATAACAGAAGAATGATGGGAGGCAACACTATACTGTCTTCTGCATCATGTTTTCACACCAGTGTTGATCCAATGTCTGAGTTTAAGTCGTGAGAACAAAATGATTTCTTCTTTTCAGACCACGCAGAACAGGGAGGTTTTAAAATCAGATGATGAGACATTTGAGGTGTTATTGAGTCGCTGTTGGTGTCTTTATGTGTGGATCTGCAGGTTCTGCAGGTACCTGCGGAAGTCCAGCAGCGGGCGTGTGGAGGTGGGGATGCCCTGAGCCGGCCAGCTGAGGAAGTGGAACTGAGTGAGCGTCCTGGTCTCCTGCGTCTGCACGTTCTTCATATACTTTGCCTGCTGGATGATGAAGAGATAAAGGAATTCATATCAGAACTGATCGATGGAAAACATGATGTGACTTGAGTGATGTATTATTTCTATTCAAGGAATAACAGAGAATTTAATTTGTGATGTATTGCTCTACACTCTACAGTCCAGTAGGTGGCGATGATGCGCTAAGATGGTTTACCAGCCTCCAATAAACACCAGAGAAGAAGAAACTACATCAACAGACACGCCCCCTCCTCTGCTGCAGCCTGAGCGGATAATGTGTGAGAATGCTTCGTAAAGACGTTTGGAGGAAGAGATGAAGGAGATCAACTGGAGGAAGACAACAGGAACAACAGGAGCTTGTTGTGAGTTCTGAGGTCAGTCAGAGGCTGAACGGCCACAAACAAACAAACCGGAAATCACTGCAGCCTGTGGATGAGCGCTAAGCTAACAGGCTAACAACAATAACACACTTCTTCACGTTGTTCTTGTTGAGCTGAATTATCTCAGCAGGCAGAAGTATTCTAGTGATGTCGTCAGAGATGTGCTTATTCATACAAAACTGTCAAGAAAGATATTTACAAAAATATCAGAAATGTGATACGTCTGACTTTCACATGTTGAAACAGAATAACAGAAATAAATGTTTAAATATATCTCTGTTTCCGACCATCATTGTTGTGGAAATCATTGTTAATAATTATTGTGGGGAATAATTAACATTGACATGTGATCAGACAGTCTCTTCACACATATTGTTAAAAGGTGATCTGTGCAACTTTGTTATTCAGGAAGTTTGTATCAAACAAGTAGCCCTTCGTACTACTGAGTACCCTTGAAGTAGCTCTCAGTTTCAAAAAGGTTGGTGACCCCTGCGCTGTACTATGACCGTTTTTACTTTCTTCGACACGCTATACTATGACTGTTTTTAGCTTTTTCGACACGCTATACTATGACTGTTTTTAGCTTTTTCGACACGCTATACTATGACTGTTTTTAGCTTTTTCGACATGCTATACTATGACTGTTTTTTGACCTGAGGAGGAACTGCTTCTTACAGGAGAGCGTCGCACGTCTGCTTCCCTTTGTGGACAGGATTGTGTTCAACGGGTGATGTATTTGGGTTTGTTATCATTTCTATTGGTGTTGTTGTGGCTTGTTCTCACTAAACAAAGATCCCTGGTGTCTTTCAGGCTCTGTCCCAGCTTTGTGTTGACCGCCATCAGAGAGATCTATAAAGCTGGAGCCGCTCCTCTCGTAGCCGGTTTACTGAGGTCTTTGGATCACGAGATCGACCTCACCTGCAGAGGGATGGACTCGGTGGACCAACAACATCACTGACAACTTACTCCAGCTGGTCTCCATCAACCCCTCCATGGACACTGTGCGGTGAGCACCGGGCATGAATCCACACAGCTGTTCCATCATATTCTTCTCTGTCTCCAGACTCTTCAGGAACAACATGGTGGATTCATCAAACTGTTCCGTTGGGATAACAAAGCTAACCACAGCTGTTCTATCAATATGTGTTGTGTAATAATGGGATGATGTTCTAGTTCATTTAAGGATGAGAGAAGTTTAATCATCTCAAAGTAATGGTGCAATAACAAACAATGTAAATATGAGAATTATTTTTGGTTGATCATTTAAAGAGAGAGAATGGCCATTGTCTCTGTTCCTCATTAAAATACTGTGTTCACCAGGAACCAGCTGACCGAGTCTGTACTTTATGAAAATACAATAACTTGAAATGTACCGTTGTAAATACACTCAATCACTTCTTATAATATATGTAATAACGTACTGTAAATCCCAGCGCAACAGATAATAACTT
>NC_136657.1:10312757-10380257 GCF_949748355.1 Melanostigma gelatinosum | reverse complement strand
CTCTCTGATGGAGTGCATGGAGAGCTGCGGAGAGCCGATGTCCACCACGGGGACGCCGAGGCGGGCGGCCAGGATGGGCCCGATGGTGCTTCCACAGGGGCTGTCGTTACGGACCATCACATCCTGCAGGAGGACGGACCGTCGGTCAGAATCATCATTACATAGAAGACGTGCAGCTCTGCATCGCCTGGAATCACACGCTGTACCTGCAGCGGCACGCCGACCCGGCCGGCCAACTCTCGGACCACGGAGGCGGTGACGGCCGTTGTAGCGTAACGCTGGTTGCTGTTGAACTTGAGCACCGGACCCTGAAATCAAGACGTGGACGTTAGAAACGTGATATTCATCTGAAGTGGGTTTTTCATCACGTCGGTGCAGAATACTGATATTTGCATTTTGTCCTTTTGAAACTAATGAATGCATGAAAATAATCTCGTCACCTTGTGGAAAGCAGGACGATGGTTCTCCTCGTGCTTCTCCCTGAGACGAGCACAGAAACAAGAGATGATGAAACGACATAATGTACGAGATGAAGACGCTTCTTCTTAACATCCGTTACATCTCAGCGTTTATTGGACACTTCTTTCTTTAAGAAACTTTAATTTCTTGGATTGAATCTTTAACTGTAAAAATCCCAAATATTAAAGAACACAATATATGTATATAAAATGAATGTGTCCAATAGAACAGATGTAATGGAGAGTGTTGAACGACTGACTGGTAGTTGGGGTGCACGGCGTGCGCCATGTCGGCGCTGATCATGAAGGAGAGCGGCGCCGCCTGCTGGAAGGCGGTGAGGTTGGAGGCGGAAGAGGAGAGGCGGCTGAGGATGAGCTCCGTCAGGTTGGACTGAGCCCCCTGAGCGCTCTCTGACCCCACCTGCACACACACACACACACACACACACACACTGAAGTCTGTTGCTTTTCAAGATGACACAACAATCACACATACAAGCTGCTCAGGAGACACGAGACCACACCCACCTCTTCGTTGTCGTACAGAGTGATCATGCGGACGTTGGGGTCTTTGTCCAGAGAGTCTCCCGAGCACGACTCCAGCAGCCCCTGACGGGCAGAGAGAGAAGCACTGATGTGGTTAGACGTGATGAAAACAGACTAAAGGAGTCAAGAGAAGCTGGAGTCTGACCTGCAGCGCGCAGTAGCAGCTGTGCAGGTTGTCCAGACGAGCAGAGTAGATGAACTCTTCGTACACTCCTCCCAACGCCTGCAGAGGCAAGAGAAGAAGAACACGACGAGCAGAAACAGTCCAATCAAATCCGCTCATGAAACCATTGTAATAGAACTTCTTCTGCATTGTTCACGAATATAAGAGATGACAGGAAGTCAATGGATTACTCGACGACTCACCGCGGGCTGAGTGTCGGCCAGACAGAGCTCAAAGTCCAGCAGGGCTTCAGGCTCCACGCCCAGCTCTGAACACAGCACCTTCACCAGCGCTGGGTGGTGCTTCTCCGCCTGCACAGGGACGGTGCAACACAAACTCTCAAATTCGGTCGAAAATCAGCCACAAGAGACAGTGAGGCCGACAGAGACGACATTCCTGGATGTGCAGTTCTCCAGATGTGTCCGTTTTACCGTGTTGACAGCACAGCTGGCGTCTCCGGAGGATGCACAGCCCGTCTCCAGCTCCTCCTGGACCACGGTGGCGATGATCGGCACGCTGAGAAACACAAATACATGAACACAACAGAGTTGGCACAAACTCCACGGTCAAGCTCGTCTCAATATTAATGTTGATAATAAGCAGGTTGAATATTGTGATGTTTTTGTGGCACTCTGCTTGTTTCCACACTTTCTATTTATTTAATATCTACCACAGTCTGCTGTCATGTTTCTATTCTCGTCTCTGAACTCAACATGTAGAATAGTCCTTGAGTTAACCCCCGAGCGTCCATGCTTACAGGTGGTTCTCCTTGTTGGGGCCGAAGGAGTCGTTGACGTCTCTCTGCAGGTGGATGGCCAGGTGAGGGATCCTGAGCAGCGGCCTGGCCACGTGAAACAGCCGGTGAACCAGCCGGCCGTCGGTCTGGAGGAGGACACGCACGTCAGAAAGATCTCGCAGTAAACCCAAAGACTTTGTGCTGAAGCTAAGCTAAATGCTGGTAACTATGACCGTGGTACCTTGACCATGACGCGGCCGGCGATGGTCAGGTCACGGTCGAACCAGGTGCTCCAGATGCCGCCGCCGTAGCACTCCACCCCGACCTGCAGACAGCCCTGCTTGGTCCTCTTGGACCTCGGCTTCACCTGAAGCACAAAGACAGCATCAAATGGAACGATCTGATAAAAGAAGAGGTTCTTCAGCTCAAACATGAGAGGGAGACGCTGAGAGTCTCTCTCGTCTGAACTGCTTCTCCGTTCTGTTGAGCTTTGGCAGCAGAGGAGTTTACAAACGAGGAGAGCATCCTCGCTGCTTCCTAGAGATGCAAGGAAGCGTGAGATTGTGATTGACAGGTGGACGTGGGCGGGCTCTCACCCTGAGGCAGGGGCTGTCTGTGTGGGCGCCGATCATGGAGAAGCCGTTTCCTGGCAGGAAGCGTCCGCCCACAGCGAAGGCGATGAGGCTGGAGAAGTTCCTGGTCACAAAGTACTGAAGAGAGCAGAGGACGGGATGTAAGTGTTATTCTACAAGAAAGCATGTGCAGCTAATGTGAGGCTCCCCTTACAGAGGACCATGAACCCACCTTGCTGGACGGCTTGATGTCCCACTTCTCAGACTCCTTCAGCTCGATGAAGCCGGCCTGCAGCAGACGCCGCTTGCATTCTTCAACCACTACCGGGACGAACAGAAGAGACAACACCACGGTCTGTCAGAGACGTTCATTGGTTTTCTAAAAGTCAGTCATGTTTCATTGAAGCTGGAAGGAGTTCCACCGGTCTGCCTCAATCACTTTTCAACACTAACTGAACGGCTGTGGAAGTCTTTGCTCCTCTGACCAGAAGATGCTTCATATTGATTTGTTTTTTAAATGTTTTATCGTCTCTTTTATTGCTCATTGAAGACTCTCCGTGTGGAACTACAGGTCACAGTGCAGCGATAGGAGACGTTATGAAACATCTGATTCATCTGCAGAAACTTATCTTATCTAAAGCTCAAAGTCAGCTGCTAACCTGACGAAAGTCTCGACTCAGCACCTTCTTCATGCAAACACATGCTTTGTTCTCACCACTGACATTTTACTGCACAATCAATACTTTTACTGACAGGAAGTAAGGTTCTGAATGTAGTACTTTTTACCAATGTGGTATTTGTACTTTTACTTCAGTCCACTGGTGAGTTTCACACAGACTAAGGAGTATTAGTGTGCAGACGGTACCGTGGTATGGAGACACCCCTCTGTTCACAAACTGAAGGAACTCTTTGGCTGCTGACTGCACGGCCTCTTTGGAGCTCTTCATGATCAAAGACTGGAGAAAGAAAGAGCACGAAGGAGAAATAGAGTTGCACAAGTTAGCATAGACAGCTAAGCTAGCAGCTAGCCGGCTATAGTTACAACTTCGGACACTAATCGCAAGATTCAAATCTTTCCTTCTCTACTTTCAATAAGGCCAGATTTATATGTACAATAAGACAATGAGTAGCAAATTCTAATTAGTGATAAAATTGTCATTATTACGCTAAAGCCATAGGTTGTCCGATAAAGGACGCTAACCTTTGCTAGCTGACCTGCAACTCGAACTCTCTGGCTCTTCTTCTCCGCTTCTCTTCCTCCGCTGGTCAAAGTCAAAGCAGCTCTGTGTGAAGGAGCAACACCTCCACATACCGCAGCGACAATAATCATTTTTTTATGGCACTTACCTGCATTAATTGCACTGTCAAACTGTGAACTCAAGGTGCAACGGCAAAGTAATGACAGGCGGATAGAGATCTGCTGACTGCAGACCGAAAGAGAGGCAGGCGCTGCTTTATTCCAGCCACAGCGCAACAGTGACCTCCGGCGGCCAGGCGGTGTAATTACAACCGATTGATTTTTCACAAGCCCACACACATTTTTCACCTGTCTTGATTTCCACCTTTACCTTCCTGTCCCTCCCCACAAAGAGAAACTGAAGAAGCATGAGATATGTATTTAGTTATTGTAGATGTATTTATATATATTTATTATATTTATATTGTGGACAAACACTGCAGTTTAGCATCTAACCAGAAGTGCAGAACAAGTAGCGTGATCATGCACTCATTTCTAGTAAATATAATAGCATGCTCTTTCTCTCTGATTTTACTTTATTCATATTTGTATCCAAAGACCTCTCTCTGTCTGTCTTTGTTACTCATATTCGTTTACTTCTTATTCCTCCAGATGCATCACTGTTCCACCACAGGAACCAGCCTTATATAGTCCTGAAGAACGAGAGAGGGAGGAAGAAGAGGAGAGTCTGAAAACGATGAAGAGATGTTTATATCAGCCGTCAGCTCACAGCGTCTCTCCTGCTGTTGAGGAAGCCCAGGGAGATGAGAACACACACGATATTGTGTTTGATGTCATGTTCACATTACTCCGGAGGTAAAACACACCCGAACAACATGCAGCGACTAGTTGAGCTGAAGAGTGCATCCAAACGTCCAGACGTCCAAACGTCCAAACATCCAAACATCCAAACGTCCAAACATCTAAACATCCAAACGTCCAGACATCTAAACATCCAAACGTCCAGACATCCAAACATCCAGACGTCCAGACATCCAAACATCCAGACGTCCAGACATCCAAACATCCAGACGTCCAAACATCTAAACATCCAAACATCTAAACATCCAAACGTCCAGACGTCCGGACGTCCAAACGTCCAAACATCCAAACATCCAAACGTCTAAACATCCAAACGTCCAGACATCTAAACATCCAAACGTCCAGACATCCAAACATCCAAACGTCCAGACATCTAAACATCCAAACGTCCAGACATCCAAACATCCAAACGTCCAGACATCTAAACATCCAAACGTCCAGACATCCAAACATCCAGACGTCCAAACATCTAAACATCCAAACGTCCAGACGTCCGGACGTCCAAACATCCAAACATCTAAACATCCAAACGTCCAGACATCTAAACATCCAAACGTCCAGACATCCAAACATCCAGACGTCCAGACATCCAAACATCCAGACGTCCAAACATCTAAACATCCAAACGTCCAAACATCTAAACATCCAAACGTCCAGACGTCCAGACGTCCAGACATCCAAACATCCAGACGTCCAAACGTCCAAACATCCAAACATCTAAACATCCAAACGTCCAGACATCCAGACGTCCAGACATCCAAACATCCAGACGTCCAAACATCTAAACATCCAAACGTCCAGACATCCAAACATCCAAACGTCCAAACGTCCAAACATCCAAACGTCCAAACGTCCAAACATCCAAACATCCAAACATCCAAACATCTAAACATCCAAACGTCCAGACATCCAAACATCCAGACATCCAAACGTCCAAACATCCAGACGTCCAAACATCTAAACATCCAAACGTCCAAACATCCAAACATCCAAACATCCAAACATCCAAACATCTAAACATCTAAACATCCAAACGTCCAGACATCCAGACGTCCAGACATCCAAACATCCAGACGTCCAAACATCTAAACATCCAAACGTCCAGACATCTAAACATCCAAACGTCCAAACATCCAAACATCCAAACGTCCAAACATCCAAACATCTAAACATCCAAACGTCCAGACATCCAAACATCCAGACATCCAAACATCCAGACGTCCAAACATCTAAACATCCAAACGTCCAAACATCCAAACATCCAAACATCCAAACATCTAAACATCCAAACGTCCAGACATCCAAACATCCAGACATCCAGACATCCAAACATCCAGACGTCCAAACATCTAAACATCCAAACGTCCAAACATCCAAACATCCAAACATCCAAACGTCTAAACGTCCAAACGTCCAGACGTCCAAACATCCAGACGTCCAAACATCGAGACGTCCAAACATCGAGACGTCCAAACATCGAGACGTCCAAACATCGAGACGTCCAAACATCGAGACGTCCAAACATCCTGTCCCACCAGCGTGGAGACACGCGACACTGTCTCTTATCTCTTTCTGAAGAGGTAAAAAGAGGAAAAGCTTTTCAAACGGTCGACAAAATGAAATACTCTGGTGCTGCACAAACCTCCTGACCTGCAATTTAACTTCAATCTGTTTCACATCAGTCCTCTGCTTTTGCGTCTCATTTCTTACCACGAAAAGTGTGCAGACGGATCCGAACCCACATCTTCAGTCCAGGTTGTTCTTCTTCTTCTGGTTTCCTCCAAACACAGCAGCTTCTGTCCTGTTCCTCAAGCTCAGTCACAGTTCTGTCCAATCAGAGAGTATGAGTGTGCAGACAAAGAGGAGAAGATGGAGGAGATGAAGCTAGAGATACTGGAGGAGGAGGAGGAGGAGGAGGAGGAGGAGGAGGAGCGGCTGCTTTCAGGAGACAAAAGCTTTTGTGACTTTTAAATATTATTTGCTAATAAAGTGGGTTGATGTTCCAGCTGATGTCTGCATGTCTTTGAGTTGAAAGACGACTCACAGATCAGATACAGGCCCATAAGAACACATGCTTTAATAATGAGTCAGAATTAAAGTTCTTAACAAAAGCATGAGTTACTGGCCTACAGCGATGACGTGGCACAGAAATAAATACATCTGAAAATAAACACATCCCACTGAGAACCATTTAGAGTGTGAAGAGAAGAAAGCGAGTTGAGATGGAGTGATAGAACCAGAGAGCAGGTTGGTGCTGCTGTGTTTGTGGACATGAGGGCGGGTCGGGGTGAGGTCATGCACTTCTGTTTCCGACGGATGAATAAAAACGCACCATACGCCCCCCCTCCCCCACATCTGCTTGCTTTAACTATCAAAAGGTAAAGACGGGAAAGTATTCACATTTCACTGGTGACAGAACTGTTCTGTTGTCCCACATGAAGGAAACCAGCGCACACGATGGAAGGAGTTGTTGGTCCGAGTACAGGCTGGTATGGCCACTCGTCCATGTTCCCATCCAGACTCGCTGAGCCTCATTCACACTGGCATCTCAGCCGGGACTCATTGATAATGTCACTAAACATTATCCTGCTCGCTTTGAGATTCATGGAAGACTTTTAGCTTCTTCTGCCAGAGCAGTGTGTGGCCCTTCCACGCACTGGCAGACATGTCTTTCAGCTACGCCGCTCAGCATCTTACATCATCTCTTGGAGGAAACAGGCTGGGATGAAGTTCAGGTTGTACAATAATCAGGGATTGTGGTTTCCGAACCGTGAGGAGGTGCCAGTGTAAATGTGGCTCCTCATATACCCGGCATCTGTGACGCCAACAAGCCAACTCCACTCCCACAACATGATTTGACCCTGCTTGTTGTAGCTCTATGGCTACCCGCCTGAAAAGTCCTTCACATTTAATGCAAAAACAAGCCATCGATGGGAGACCTGCCAGGAACCCCCCTCCTGCTGCAGAGTGGTACAGTCCACAGAGGGGCAAGGCGCCCGTTGAAACAGACCCCCGGCCGTCGGAGAGCAGTCTGAAGCTTGAAGACGCGGATCGTCCAGCACCACGGGGGACGAAGGGTTTCCCCTCTTCAAAGACGTCCCTCCCCATTTCAAGGAGGATTTGTTTGTAGTCCAGAAAGCAAATAAAAGATCCCGCTTTGCATTTTAGGCCCTACTTCCCTCGATACATGAATCTGTGTTGGACGCCTACAGGCTGAGGGACTCGTTGCTTCTGCACCATCAACAGCAGTAGAAACGACAGCAAGGTTGTGTTTAGAGTCTTCAATGGATGCCTGTGTTTGAACCTGAGGCGGTTTTGCACTGAAACTGAGATCCCTGATCTGGTTCGACTTGAGATGGTGCCAAACAGGCCGGGTCCAGGTGCAGCAGGCTCCTTCGGGTTTCCACCCAGCCCTTAGGATTGTAGCTGCGGTGTAAGTGCATGCATGCATTTGTGCATTTGAATCGACTGAAAGACAGTGAAAAAGAGGTCAACCAAGCCTCTGCACCACACTGATTGCTCCAGCAGGTAGCACAAGGAATGCTGGGCTTTATCATCTAAAATGTAATGAGTAAAGGGTGAAACATGTTTTGCATTTTGGGTAAATCCAGCCCTGAATATATTTCCATTCTTAGGGGTGTGGCTGAACCCAGATTACGTTTGTCCTTGCACAGGTGTGACTGCAGAGTCTCTCTGAGTTCAGGCCTCTGGTCAGACACGGAGGGAAGGTCCTGCAGCTCCGGCGAGGGGCGTCGTGGAGCCGCGGTCGTAGCCCACGTCCACCGCGGTGTGCGGTCGGCCGGCCGGCCGGCTCGGGATCGGCTGCGCCTGCACCTGACGGTCTCGGAAACTCTGGATGTAGCTCTGGAAGGAGCAGAGAAAGAGTTTGGTTTCAAGACGGAAACACAGCGGCATTGCAGGACGCAAGACACAAAAAACAACAGCCATAGATGACAGGAGGCGAGAGCCTCACCGGCGACAGGACGTCCGTGTCGTAGCGGCGGATGGGGTTGGGCTTGCGGCGGTAGGCGGGCTCAGTGTGAAGCTGCTTGGCCTGCTGATGGTTGGAGGTGGAGCCGTGCTGCTTCTTCTTCTTCTTGTTGCGATAGCGATCGTCCCGCTGGCGAATCCGCATCACCTGCATCCTCCTCTGCTGCCGGCTGATGATTACTGTGGAGCGCAGAGGGAGACCTTAGCTAGCATATGCTAATAGCTTTGTAGATGTTTGAGACATGTCCAACAAAAACAAACGAGTTGTCCTCACCCTTGGTATGGGAGTATCCCTCAGCGGTGACCTTCCACTGGACCATGACCCCCAGCAGGGTGAGGGCAGGCCACACCCCGAGCACCACCCACGTCAGCCAGCACACGGGCTTGCCGGGTGCCGCTTTCAGCCGCTCGTACGTGTACAGCACGAGGGCGAAGAGCTCCACGAAGTAGTCCACCGCCACAGTGATGACCGCTGCACCGAACATGGCCGTGGACAGCGTGGTGAAGAGGCGCTGCCACTGCAGGGTGAGCACGGCGAACAGCATGCCCAGGCCAAGCAGCACGGCCAGGGGCACCCAGACGGAGCGCGGCGGGCTGTCGGTGAGCTCCTCCATGCCCACCAGGGTGGCCACTGCCACCAGCAGGCCCAGCAGCAGGCCCACCATGAAGAGGCCCACGCTGCGGACCAGCATTGTGACCAGGCCGCACAGCGTGCCGATGCCCAGGCCGATGCCCGCCGAGGCCTCCAGGCTCAGCTGGGTGTCCAGAACGCGCTCCTTGTAGCAGAGCATGAAGATGACGACAGAGCCGAACATCAGGCCCGTCAGGAACATCACCGCTTTGAAGCAGCGGTAGCCTGACATGAGAGGAAGAAACAAAGCTTACCAGGGTGGTAGCTTGATGAGTAAATCAACCGCACAGACCCAGGACTCACCAAAGAAGCAGTAAATGATGCCGAAGAGACCGCACATGGAGCAGACCACAGAGGGAACCACGTTGTAGCGGCCACCGACGTCCTCGCAGCCGTCCAGGCGCTCCGGACTCAGCTGCTGCTCGGGCCGGGCCAGCATCATCTCCGGGGTGGTCGTCATGGTGAACAGGAGGAGAGAGGAGGAAGGGGAGAGGAGGTGGGGGGGGAGGAGGGGTGACCAGGCGGGAGGCTAGGGAGCACCACACAGCCACATGGTTTCACCTGAGGACAGAGGAGGACGTAACTGACTCAACAGGGGCTGTTATTACAGCGAGTATCTGATCAAAACCTTCAGAGAAACCACTTCACAACATGAACCTTTGTCCATTTGAAGAGATCGTCATGGACGAAGGCAGAGCTCTCTCATCCTGGAGGAGGGAGAGTCCTCGAATGCACCATCATGACATTCATAACATCGAAGTTTGACAAAGTGTCTGCATGTTGATTGAAGACAACAGACGACTGGAAAGCAATCGTTTCACTGCTGGTAGAGTCTGAACTACGCGTTGCAGGTTCATGTGATTTAAAGCAGCCTGATCCAAAGGATCAACAGGGAAACCCGTTGATGAAGTGGCTTTCAGCAGCAGCAGAGTAGAGCAGGTCTTGTTTCGTGTCTGCACACACAGTTAGGCATCCCCCCATCCCTCTGCTAAAACACTGAGATCCTGAAGGAACACACTGAAGGGATGCATGCATCATGTGTTATGTAAGACGGTACTATTGTTAGGTCAGAAAAGCTGTTCCCGTGCTCTCGTCTCGGCTGAGCTCAGCGTGGCGGTGGAATTCCTTCTCTCTTCTTTTGTTTCCTTCTCCCTCTCATCCTACTTCCTTCAGTACCTTCTCCTTCCAGGACTTGGCTGCCACTCCTCATAGCGATTAGCTTAGCTTAGCATAAAGACTGCAAACGGGGGGAAACAGCTAGCCTGGCTCTGTCAGAAATATGCAAATACACCGAAAATCCTACGAATTAACGCGTTCTGTCTCCTTTGTTCAGTAAATAAAACAATAAAAGTTGATTTTATGATACAGCGGCAGAACTGAGAGAACCTGTTGACGGAAGCATTTGAACAGAAACAGAATAGAACCAGACAGCAGGAAGAGGCTGATGAATAAAGCCGCAGAACACTCACTTTCAGACACAAGTCATATTAATAATCATCTTTTGGTGGAGGATTAGCCGGGTGACCCTGTGTGTGTGTGTGTGTGTGTGTGTGTGTGTGTGTGTGTGTGTGTGTGTGTGTGTGAGAACACTAAGCCGGTTTGTACTGCAGATACACAACGTGCAGTTTTTATGTTTGCAGATGGATGAGACAGAGAGACAGAGAGACAGAGACAGAGAGACAGAGCGAGAATAGACAACAGACACGTTTCTTCTTCTGCTGTCCGAATCAGCAGCAACAACACCGTGTTCTCCTCCTGCTTCCTGTCTGTTGCCACAACAACGGAGGGATGCTGAGAGACCAGTCGGTCGGTCCGAAACCTGACCAATGGAGGAGCAGCTTAAACTCCCATAGCAACAGTGTGAGAGCCAATCAGTGGCCCCGTCTGTTCCCTCTGAATGTGTTCGTGTGTGTGTGTGTGTGTGTCTGTGTGTTATAAATGCTCCTATAGAAATCCTTTCATTTATAAACTATTACAGAGTGAATCTGCATGTTTTCGAAAACATTTCAAGCACAAAATCAGAAGTCTGCTAGTTTATTGTATAATTATAACAAAAAAAACACAACTATTTTCAGAATCTATTGACTTTAGTTTATTAAAATAATTTTTCCTCTTAAAGATTTTTGACGAGTGATCAGAATGACGTCTTCTGTGATAACTATGAAACGTTATATTGTATTTCCTCTTGTCCGTCTCTCTTTCCTCTCAGTACCGATCAGCTGACCGGCTGCTCCACCGTCTGCAGAAGAACAAACAGCGGCCGTGTGACTGACCGTGGCTTTGGGTGGACGGAGGCGACGGTCAGGTGCAATGATGAGCTCACAGCAGACGGATCAATGAACTGAACAAGTCAAACCCGTCTCCCCTCATTGTCCCGATATCAGCACACTGACACAGTCACACTCACGTCTTCTGTTCCAAGAGTCTCACTGTGTGATATTCTGTGTCACGCTTCTGTCTCTCGATCACGCTCAGCGCTTCATTCTGTGCAGGTTTCATCACGCCGCGACTCATGACATCTGCTGCTGATGCTTTTCACCGTGCGGTCCGAGTGTGTTCATCGAAGCACCGGTTTAAAACCTGAAGGTCTCTGTTGAAGTGAACAGAAGCACAAGGACGGAAAAGATCCTTTCACAGAGTTGACGTCACACGAGACCATCTGCATCAACACGACAGCGTTTCCGTGTGAGAGAGCATCCGAACATGAGACGAGGCCGTTTCATCTGGTTCACAGCAGCCTTCCCACCATGCTGTTACGTGACTGCCTCCTGATGCATGACTCACTGCACTTCAGCTGCTTTCCAAATCTATTTGCATTCCAACGATTCACAGAATTCAAAACGAGGACAAACTCGTCTTCACAACGCTTCTGTGCAACCTGGAGAACAACGGTTCACAATCACAGAAACATACGAATGATTCCTTTAACTTCCTGTTCTTCTGACATCTGTGATAGAATGCATGTTTAAACTGATGTAGCGCTGCAACCACCTCCATCTTTATTGTTGACTCATCTCCTGGTCTAGAATGTCAGAATGAACTGCCACAGTTCCACTTTCTCACGAACATTCATTTATAAAACGACTGAACGCTGATGATCCATAACGTTGAATCACTGCATCCAGTCGCCGCTGCGTCTTAAAGACTCAGACGAGTAGAATGTGAAGTGATGAGCTCCATCACTGACCTGACAAATGTGACCGTCCTCACTCTCTCTCTCCCACAAACACCCACCGACTCCCGACGCCGGAGATCAGGCACGAGCGCCGCGAGGCCGAGCGTCCTCAGACGCCGGCGGAGCGGGTCGCACGAGGCCGCCGCTCCACTTCCAGAGACCACGTGAGGCTGCTGTCACTTCCTCCGATTGGACGGAATGTGGAGAATCTGCCGACGGGGAAGCGTTGAGAAGAGGAGGAGGAGGAGGAGGAGGAGGAGGAGGACACTGAGGTCTTTGTCACGTTGGACTCTGTTTTCACCCCAACAGACTGCTGAGAGCGCAGCATCGTAAACGTGGCTCTCGACAAAATAAATGAGTCTTTAAAAATAATCACAACTTCAGTAAAACAGTCAAAACCCAACGACATTCAGTCAACATGACTGGAGAAGCTCATTTCCATCTCTACCTCTGATTAAATGTGTGATCGGGTCATCTCACACACACACACACACACACACACACACACACACACACACACACACACACACACACACACACACACACACACACACACACACACACACACACACACACACACACACACACACACACACACACACACACACACACACACACACCTCTCAGGTGTCATCAGACCTGCAGCAGCATGTTCCATTCATTGGAACACAGCCTCCTCTGTGATGAGCAGTGTTGACGCTGCTCAGTGTGGCCGGACGTCCCCGGCCAGCTCTCTGTCCTCTGTCCTCTGTCCTCTGTCCTCTGTCTGAGGGAGACACTCGGGAATATCAATGATGTTTGTTCCCGGGGAGGAGAAGCTGAAGCCAGTGAGGATGCGAGGATGTTCAAATGAGAAATGTGAACATCTGGCCTTCAGCAGCCTGCAGCTCACTGCTGGTCTCACACTCTGATGAGCCTCATCGCTGCTGAGCACGGGACCCTGAACGCCTCGTGGGAAACTCTGGCATGCAGATTCTCAGACAGACACAAATGAACCATGAGAATGCAACGTGTGTGTGTGTGTGTGTGTGTGTGTGTGTTCCCATCAACAGCTGAAGCGCTTCATTGTTATAATACACGTCTGGTACACGTGCAGTTCTGGTTCAAAGGTAACAAATACTGAGATGATAACAATGTTCAGGAGTACTTTAAGCATGTAAAGCAGACACCAGCTGATTTAAACACACGTGAAAGGAAACAGAATGAACGTGTAATGCTGCACACATCACCTGCTGTTGCTTTTCTTTGAGTCATGATGCGCGCGCGCGCACACACACACACACACACACACACACACACACACACACACCTGCAGAAGAACACATTCCTCCATCTCTCACGTCTCCTCACTTTAAAGCAATGAAGCTTCATCACATCTCAGTCAATCAGTCGACTGACTGATCTCGTGTCTGCAGAGCTCTAATTCTAGATTTGAGTAGAATCTTTGATCAACACCTTCTACACTGAACCACAGACACGTGACGTGGACAGTGCTCCCTTCAGGGACCTCTGGGAGAAGTCAAACTCCAGACATACGCGTAAACACATCTACTCACGCGTCCATCCATCTGCGACAATGAGAAGCCACCGCCTCTGACAGGATGATCGACCCAGATGCGACCACCCGGGTCAGACATCAGCGACCTCAGCGGCCATCACGCGCAGCCAGCTGACCTCAATCCCAGCATCGAGCACAGCGCTCCGCTCGCACGTGAACTCCTCTGTTCGTCGTGTTTGACAGCAGGTGTGTGTGTGTGTGTGTGTGTGTGCGCGTGTGCGTGCGTGTCTGAGACAAAAGAGACGCACCGTGCGCGTATAAACAGGCCACTCACCATCATCCCCGGCAGGTTGACGCGCCTCGTCCGCGCTCACATGGTGCCAAAAGAAGCCTCCTGAACCGGAAACACCGATCATTTTCAACGTTTTCTTCCCCGACTTGGGTGCATTGTCGTCGGCGTGGAGGTCCGTGTTTCCCCGGTGGATCCCCAACTAGTCCTCCGTGAGGAGAAACGCACATGCACCGGGCTGGAAGAGAGGAAACCGCCGGATTACATGTCGGATAAAAAGCAGATCTATGTGCGCGAATGAAATGACGTGACGGCTCATCCAGACCGCAGCCCGGATGAGCGGGCGGATGGAGCAGCCTCGCGGTAACGCGGCGCGTGAAGAAGTGGCCTCCGCTGCAGAAGATGTCGAGTCCAGACTCGACATCTTCTGAATCACGTGAAGTGTTGAGGAGAAATGAAGTCACACTCCGTCTCCTGAACGTTCACATCTTTTGCAGCGCGCGCGGCTGACGCACGACGTGCTCACGCGCGCAGAGGGAGATGAGATGAGCGCGTCGAGCTACTCAAGGTTAGGACCACCGGAAGTGGAGATGTTTGAACTTCAAAGTAATAAAGCAGACGCGGAGGACAGCCTGGCGGTTCATCGTGTTCTCTGGTTGATGTTCATGTTTGAAGGATGTTCCGTACCAGTGACGTCACTCTCTGTCCTGAAGAGGCTGCACACGTCACCCGTTTACAACTGATGACCCACAATGCTTTGCTCACAAATGTATTTCATATCTTCGATGAATGGAATCAGATCAATGAAACAGAACGAGAGTACGGCCTGCATCTCTTCTGCAACAGAAACTTTATTGAACAATGACGACATAGATCCAGTCAGTCCCAGAGAGGAGAGTTTTATTAGTCATGAGAACATCACAGATTATGTTTCACACCAGCTAGCACTGAACTGACACATCAGCCGATGGCTACTTTAAAATAATAGAGTTATGAAATCACGAATAAGCAACAGAAATAAACAAATCAGTGAAACAGTGGAGGGCACATTGAGTGTTATTCATTCAAATGAAGGATTTGTGTGCTGAACACACAGGAGCCTCCACATGCTGCTCCACGTGTTCATCCAGTGACAGAGCAGCCGGTGCACAGGTGTGCAGCTCCTCCACTCAAAGCAGCAGGAGCTGCACACCTGTGATCATCGTCAACACCTGCTGCTCGGCTCAGCGGCGCCTCCTCAGGCCCGGGGCAGGAAGCGCAGGTTGATGGGCGCGGACGGGACCAGCAGGCTCCGAGTTCTCGGCTCCACGACCGGAGCGCCGGGTTCGGGCCGGACCTCGTAGTGCTGCATGAGCTGGAAGAGGACACGGGAAGACAGAAGTCACTCAAATGTGTGCATCAAATACTCAACGTTGACCAAGAAGCAGGCCGAGTGTCATCTGGACCGGCGCGTCCCGTCTCTCACCCTGGACAGAGTGAAGAACATCTCCATCTCCGCCACCCTCTTCCCCACACAGGCCCGCACGCCCACCCCGAAGGGGAGGGAGCTGTACGGGTGGTGGCGGTAGAAGCCCGGCGCCCCGGCGCGGAGCCAGCGCGCCGGGGCGAAGACCTCCGCGTCCAAGAACTGATCTTCATCGTGACAGGTGGCGTAGTGACACAGCTGGAACTGAGTCTGGAGGAAGAGAGTTGAACTTGTCTTGTTATGAGCTTTAAGGTCGGAGGAGCATCAGATCCTGGATCTGCTCTCATACCTTCTTCGGGAACCTGTAGTTCCCCACGAGCACCTCGTCCTCCGAGACAACGCGTCCGTTTCCAGGCACCACGGGATAAAGGCTGGAGGAGAAACACAGCGAGTCAGAGGCAGGCGGGCTGCAGCATGCTGCTCCTCTTCATCCACAACATGCGCGTGTGCTCCTCACCGTAACGTCTCCTTGATCACGGCCTTCAGGTACGGCATCCTGCTCAGGTCCTCTGCGATTGGCTCCCGTCTGTCGGGACACACGGCGCTCACCTCCCCGTACAGCCGGTCCTGGGCCCCGCGGTCCCTCGCCAGGCGGTACAAGGCCCACGACAGGGTGTTGGAGGTCTGGGAGGAAGCAGAGAGCATGGGCCATCACAGGCTGAGGGGCTGGAGACGTCACCACAACAGATGTTGAGATGTTTCAGCTCGAGATGAACAGCTGACGATACACAAATATACACACAGTACACAGTGTAGCTCTTATTCATCGACCCAGACGTTGGTGTTGTTCCAAGTTGGCACAATCTGTAAGTTCCAGTCAAACAATGTTAGAATGATCCCGCCTCAGAGCTGCAGGTGCAACCAGCAACCAGCAACCAGCAACCAGCAACCAGCAACCAGCAACCAGCAACCAGCCTGGACCTGTTGGGGAATGCAGCCAGACCAGCTGTGAGGCGCAGCAGCCCCACAACACCCTGTTCCTGCTGCTTCTAACTGACACGTTCCCAATTCAGCTTCAGCTTCTGTCCTCAGGGCCCAACCGACACACGCGCGCGCACGCACGCACCCCCCCCCCCCCCCAGCAGCATGAACCAGAACCAGCCCCCCCCCTCACCGTGTCCACCCCCCCCCCCCCCCCAGCAGCATGAACCAGCCCCCCCCTGACCGTGTCCACCCCCCCCCCCCAGCAGCATGAACCAGAACCAGCCCCCCCCTCACCGTGTCCACCCCCCCCCCCCCCCAGCAGCATGAACCAGCCCCCCCCTGACCGTGTCCACCCCCCCCCCAGCAGCATGAACCAGAACCAGCCCCCCCCTCACCGTGTCCACCCCCCCCCCCAGCAGCATGAACCAGCCCCCCCCTGACCGTGTCCACCCCCCCCCCCCCCAGCAGCATGAACCAGCCCCCCCCTCACCGTGTCCACCCCCCCCCCCCCCAGCAGCATGAACCAGCCCCCCCCTCACCGTGTCCACCCCCCCCAGCAGCACCTCCGTGAGGGTGGTGTAGACCTCGGCTCTGGTCAGCCTGCCGGAGGACAGCAGGTAGGTCAGGTACATGCCCTCGGCCGGCTCGCCGCTGCTCACCTGAGCTTGGATCTCAGCGATCCTGCTGTCGACGAGGGTCCGAGCTGCCGGAAGGAAACACACAGAACTCTTTACTGACGCGTGTTTGGACCCCGCGCTGCAGGCGCCGCTCCGTCGGGCCTTCTCTCGTCATACCGATGTCATGCATGTCGTCCCAGGCCTGAACGAAGCGCCTCCAGAAGGGGAGGACGCCGCGGCTCCAGCGGGGGAAGAGGGGCACGGTCTCGGACAGCGTCAGCATCTCACTGACGGCGGTGATGAAGCGCAGCGTGTCCGGCGGAATGTCCTCCTGCAGGCAGCCCAACCTGGTCTCAAACAAGATGGAGACGATAACTGCAGGAGGACAAACCAGTCACAACCCGTTCCCCAGAACTCAAGCGTGCTGAAGAACAAACCCTCCCACCTTCAAAGCCAAACTTGTGGAGCTCAGAAGTCAGATCTGAGACGGTGACCTGGTCCCGGCTGAGACTTCGGAGGACCTCGAGGCGGCGCAGCAGATCTCCGATCACCTGGTGGATGATGGGGGCGTAGGCCGACACCTCCCGCAGCTTCAGCAGCTTGGGGTTCAGGACGCTGCGCATCCGGTGCCACTCCGGTCCCGTGCTGGAACGTTAAAGAGCTTCTTCAGATTTCACACGAGAGGGGAACACCTTTCCTTTCAGATGGACGCTCGTCCGTCTCCACTCACTCCACATGCAGCCCGTAGGCGTGTCCTCTCAGGTCCCGGTACTCCTTCCAGTGAGCCAGCTCGGCTCTGGACGGGTAGCGGCCCTCCTGCTGGAGCACCTGAGCTATGAGCTCCGGAGACGCCACGTTCACGACCTCAAACAGGCCGAACCTGGAGCGCCAGATGGGCCCGTAAAGATTCCTCTGCACAACCTGAAAGAACAAACATCAGTGTGTGGAACGCAGAGTTGATTCAGTTTAAAGGAGCCGAGTACTTAAAGTATCAATGAACGAGGAAGCACACTCGGCTCCACAGATGTTGTTCATTTAGAAATAACTTCTTATTCCTACTTTTACACATATAAATGTTCTCAATCCTTCTTCCACATCTGTAACGTTTCTGCAGCAACACGTGACAGAAGCGTGTATCATGTCAACATGTATCTCTGACCAGTCTGTGCAATGACAAGTTGACTTATTTGAATGTCTTAATTACATTTATTTGCTGGTTTTTGTTTTATATTTTCGTACATTTAGATTTTGTTGGAACACAGTTACTGTATCTGCAAAGTTTTCTGTTGAAGTTTCTGTGGAAATATTACAACAAATCCTACAAATGAATGGAGTCAATACTGCACAAACACTGTGACATTCTAGGCTGATACACTAATGATACGAAACGAGTATTACTTCAATACGACGTGGAACGTTACATAACAGAATCGATCACTCACGTGCTGTTATCTAATCTCCATAATACAGATAATAAACTCGAACAAACATCCAACTGGCTTTTTAAAGCTGCTGCGGTTCTTATCAGTGAAGTAAATGACGTCACACGTAACGAGAAACAGAGAATGAGCCTCAAATGAAGAATAACTTTGTTTCTTTGACCTGCAGTAAGTGGCCCTTGTCCGCATATCCTTTGACGAACAACCAGTACAGAGTGGTGGGCAGACTGGGTCCGGGCAGGTCGTCGATGCTCTTCAGCTTCCCCGCCTCAGCGGCCGCCTGGACGGTATAGCTTCTTCTGTCAGCAGAGACCCGGTGGCGCAGCTCCGTACCGGCCTGCACCGCCGGTAGAGTCCGGGCGCAGCGCGCAGAGAGCCGGAGAGCTCGAGCTGCAGCCGCCGAGGAACCCATGATGGAAGCTGTGCGTCGGAATGCTTTTGTTTCTGTCAGCGTTGTGACTTTTATTTTCGCAGAATGTAGAGTACTTCCCCCCCCCCTGCGGGAGGTTTCCGGTAGTCCGGGAACTGAGCTGTTAACCAATCATTGAAGAATGCGAGTGATTGAATACAAGACAACTTATTTTTCACATCTATTATGATAATTGTCCTTTAATTTGAATGGTGAACATAAAGCCAATATTCTACTTCATTTTTATGTATTGAATCATATTAAAATGAACGTATTCAAAACATTAATTAAACAACAGAATGCATTTTGTAAACGTGTTTGTCAAATGCAAATCATGTAACGTTTGATTAAAAAAGCTCAAAATGATCTGTGGGGTAATGTTGACATCTAGTGGTCGGATAGTGTCACTGCAGTTTATGGATTATTGTGTAGCAACTGACAAAAATAAACATGCAAATAAACTCACATGGGAGCCCTCTGGTGGTCAAAGTGCGTAATTACATACCTTGAGCTTTTATTTTGAATGATTTAATCGGAAGTATTGATTGTATGTAATTTGTCTAGCATGATAATAACACCGTTGTAGTTATTGACTGTGGCCACTAGAGGGCGTTAAAAGTCATGCTCTAAATCTAATATTACTTTGACATACACTTGCTTACTTTGTGTCGCTGTAGCTAACATTAGCTTATCAATTACAAGCTCATCTTTAGTTTGAATGCAATGCTAATTGAATTGAACCCGGCGATCACACTGTTGTATCATTTATTTTATATTTACAGACTGCAGTGACAGTTGTATCACTGGCGTCAATAATCATGGGTAAACACTGCCCTCTGGTGGTCAATGTGAATAATTACACATCTTGAGCTTTTATTTTGGATAATTTAACCGGAAGTATTGGTTGTATGTAATTTCGCTACCTTGATAATATCACAGTTGTAATTCATGGAAGGCCCTCTGGCGGTCAAAGTGCGTAATTACATCACCAGAGCTTTTATTTTGAATGCTTCAACCGGAAGTATTGATTGTAAGTAATTTGTCTAACTTAATATCAAATTAGTTGCAGTTGTAGACTTTGGCCCTAATTCCAATATTACTTTGATGTAAGATTGCTGACTTTCTATCGCTGGAGCAAACGTCAGCTAATCGATTACAAGCTCGTATTTAGTTCAAACTAATTTTCCAAACATTATGTTGTTCATATGAGGCGTTATCTATTTTACTGACTACTTTCTATTTAACTGTTAAGCCAAGGAAATAAGAAAACCTCAAGCAGGAGAGCCGGCCGCGCGTTGCATTATGAGTACGACTTGGGGAGTTGACAATTTAACAGTCAAATTAGGCAGTGTTGATCTAAAATCAATCAATATTGTCTTCCTGCATTGTCAATTTCTCGCCTCAAACGTAGAAACATGTTTTATTGTACTATTTAGCTGTAAAATGAGAAGGTTGTCCCCCGGCCGCCATGTTGAAAACAGTCGAACAGCCAAAACCAAGAACCACCATCCGGCGGAAGCAAACAGAATGACCACGCCCACTCATTTGAATATAAGAAAATTAAATACAGAGTTGTGAAACGTAAAATAAAATATTCTCCTGGACATATTTACGGTGAGAAATAGGAAATTAAGTAACATGAATTTATTACTTTTTTTTTCATCAAAGTTGCCTAGTTTGACTTCGTGAATTGAACTCTCAGGGTACGATTAATGCTTAGGAACGATTAGCTGAAAACATTAGCTGAAGCTAATAAAAGCAAAACCTAACGTCAATTTACTTACAAATGACTGTTCTACCCCTTTTGATTCGTATAAATGAAAGGTTTCATACATTTCCATCTTTCTCCATCCAGTGTTGCAATAGAGTGGTCTCACCTACGTCACGATCTCCTTAGTTACGAGGTCTGTCCGCCATGTTGGAGTACATACAGAACCTACATGGCGGCGAGTAAACAAGGAAGTGCGGCGAAAATACCATACTTTGAATCACTGGATAGTGCATCAAAGGTTCGCTACCTGGCCAAATTGAAGGTTATTGGTAACTTGGATCCCTATACGATGAGTGCAGATCGTTTCAGTGCCGATCCTACTTATCTTCCATCGGTAAACTACGCCAACATCTACACGTATCTCTGTCGGTAAAATATTCAAATTAAACGAGACCCATCTTAAATAACCTTTATTTTGAAGGATGTAACAGGAAGTATTGCTTATAGGCAATTCAGTTAACTTGATAGTATTTCAGTTGTAGTGACTAACCATGACAACTAAAACAACTCATTTGCCCGTTAATATTTAGATTGTGTTGCTAAAGCGGTTGCTAGTTTACCGACTACTTTCCACGTAAATGTCACGTTGAGGCTAGAATATAATCGGAGCCAAAGTTTGAGCGGATATTAACTCCACTATCACGACCAGCAGACTAAATAGCTTCGTATTTAAATGTTCAACATGTGTAGTTACACGTTGTGAACCACCAGAGGGCAGCGTAAGCGCATGATAGCAAACGATGTCATAGAAAACCGAAACGAGAAGCCATAAAGTTAGACAAAATCTGACATTCATACTTCCGGTGAAGACATTAAAATGAAAAGTTTCAGAATAAAATAATATTTAGTTCATCTCTGGGTTATATGAAAGCGTAAAAGATAAGAGAATACAAGTACATAAAAACACTCACAAAAGTGAAATAAATATCTTTTTATTGTTTTTCCATCATCATAATTGTTGTAATTATGAACACAGAGCTGTCGCAATACTCCAGAATTTTGCCAAAAAACAGCAACTATTCAACGGCACCGCTGCGTCTCTCAAGACCCAACCATGCATAAAATCTCCCATTTAAAAAAAAAAAGTAAAATAAAAAATATATATTAAAAAATTATGCGTACCACTGATATACAGATCTGATATAAACAGGCGTATTGGTCACAAACCAATTAGAATTATAAACATGGCTTCTTTAACAATACACAGAGACCAAACATGTGGGATATATGTGGACTTTGCTTATTTAAAAAAGGTACATTTTCATTTTATACATTTGTACATTTCTTTTTTCTTTTTTTAAATCATTTGAATGTTCTCCCCTCCTACAGTCAGAATGCTCAAGGCATTTTGGGCGCAGTGTCCAAATAGCACAAATTGCAGTAAATGCACATTTACAGACACACACACACACACACAGGAGTGGCAGCAGTGGCTTTAGACACTAAAGAGAAACTACAGGTGTATCTCGGCATTTGCAGGTGACAAATACTGTTACTGAGGCGTTAATCCTCGGTGGTGAACGAGGCCATCTGACGGTAAAGAGACGTTACATTCTTGTATTGAGTTTTCTCTCTCACACACACACTCACACACACCCGCTCACATTAACACTTGTGTAAAATAGAAACAAATAGTCTTTAAAATGTGCAAAGAAAAGGTCGCTGAACGGAGCCGACGAGGAATCGTGAGAACGCGTCAGTGAATCAAAGATCGTGCAGAACGGTTGTGCGTCTCGAGGTCTACCAGTGCTGACGGCCTTCACAACAGCTCACTGCCAGCCGCCTCAAACGCAACACAAACACCAATGTTTGCAAAACGAACGGTCTCTCTCTTCCCTCGCTTCTTTTGGACACGGTCGGTTCTGGAGATGCAGAGATTGAGTTTGTGTCTGTGGATCGACCGGCCGATCACAGCTGCTGAAGTCAAACTAGTTCCTTCAGAGAACGCTTAATGAGCAACAATATCTTCCTCCTGCTGTTAAAAAGGTGCAATCAGTGAAATGTCTCGTTACTACCATCTAGTGGCCGCTGTGAGAAACTACAACAACAAACGAATTAAAGTGTTACCGAGTACCAGAAACAGAAAAGCATTATGCATCGTACCACAGTGTTCATGTTCCACTAAACACCCGACAGCTCAGCAGCACACCGACTACGGTGGTTAGAACTACAGAAACAATCAGAAACAGCTAACGAGCAAATAAAACGTCTTTCTCTGCGCAGACACACTGCGGTTACTCTGTGCCGGGAAACAGTGACTGATTGCACCTTTAATGAGGTCAGATTTTGCCTTTGAATCCTGTCGTTTCTTTCATTAAACGTGAAGCTGCAACCGACACTTAAACACACCGAGACTCATCACCTCCGTTTGATAATTCAATAAAATGTTTGAGGATTCAGCAGCCTGAACAAACATTAAAGGCATTTTAAAACTAAACCAGCAAAGAGCGGCGCAGAACTCTGTGTTACTGACGGGACAGCTGATCATGTTGAATCACATTGAATAGTCTTTAATGTGCTCGTAGGCGTTCTGTTAACGGACGTTCTGGAAGCTCAGGAGGAGACAGAGAGAGAGCGAGAGAGAGAGCGAGAGAGAGAGCGAGAGAGAGAGCGAGAGAGAGAGCGAGAGAGAGAGAGAGAGAGCGAGAGAGAGCGCGAGAGAGAGAGAGCGAGAGAGAGCGCGAGAGAGAGAGAGACAGAGAGACAGAGAGAGAGAGCGAGAGAGAGAGAGAGAGAGAGAGAGAGAGAGCGAGCGAGAGAGAGACAGAGAGACAGAGAGACAGAGAGAGAGAGCGAGAGAGAGAGAGAGAGAGAGAGAGAGAGAGAGCGAGCGAGCGAGAGAGAGCGAGCGAGCGAGCGAGCGAGGTCGAATGGAGTGTTTGTGGTTGGGCTAAAGTGACGAGTTCACATCTGATTTGGCAAAAACAAAGAAAAGAAGCTGCGATGCTGTAAACGTCTTCCAGTGTGAAGTCTGATCTGAGGAGCGTCTCATCCTATATAATATAAGCCGACCTCAGCGTCATGCAGCCGGACCTCCGGCCAATCAGCTGTGAGCTTCTCGCGTCTCTCCTGCTTCAAGTAATGGAGTCATGACAAGAGATCAATCTGATCGGAGTACGAAGAGACGTCATCTCTCCTCCAGGAGTCTCTTCCAGAACGTTACGGCTGAACTGAGATCTGCCGGGTTTGGGCTGACGGTGCAAAGGCAGTTCATCCGGGAGGCAAAAGAAAACTGAGAAACCTTGTGGCGCAGAACTCAGGACTCAGTCCTACACCAAGTTCAACAAACAGAAAAGGCACACGGCGAAGAACAAAGATGGAGGCAGGTCGACAGTAAAGCAGAGAGACGGAGAGGAAGAGGACGCGGGATGAGAGGGAGTGTTCTCTGCACTCGTTTCGTCCATAGCAGCGGGCCCAGGTCGGCACCATCCCTCTGGGTTTTGGCAGGAGACTACATTCTGGGGTCGGGTCAGCGAGATGGGGGTCCAGGGGCGTCATCTGCTGCAGGTCCACGACACAGACACCATCCCGCTCCAACACGTGACGAGAGGAACCGTACAAACACAACAAAGGAGAAAGCGCTCCGCCCCTCCTTGGTTGAGAAATTAAGGTGCAACTTGCGGAGAAAAATAAAATATAACTTCATGTCCTCTATGGCGGTCTCATACAAACAGACGGGAGGAGCTCGTACGCACCCCCCCACCCGTCTACACGCCGGTTCCTCCTGGTCCATAGTGTCCCAGCATGGGGGGGAGGGGGAGAAGTCAGAGGCCGGGACGCCCCACCGGGTAAGGCCGAATCAGGCAGGCGGGGGTTAACGGTTCAGGTTAATGTACAAAGATGTGCCTCAGTAGCTCGTCGGCAGACAGACGCTGCTTAGTCTCTACAAAGATCCGTTTGAGGAAGTCTCGGCAGTGGTCCGACACGTGGGCCGGCAGCACAGGGTTGGTGGGCTGGGTGGCGATCTTAAAGATGGCCGCCATGGCCTCAAACTCTGCCCACGGGGGTCGCTGAGTCAGCATCTCCACTACGGTGCAGCCGACGCTCCTAAAGGAGGAAAAACACGTTAGAACCAGAACACCAGCACCAAATGTGCCATTCAAGCACAGACCAAGTGTTATTTTATTAAACTGGCATTACAAGGTTGTTTATGTTTGTAATTCATGTTTTCTTTGCAACGGCAGCTCTGAATTTGGAGTCGAGCTCAACAGAGCAGGACTTATGTGAGGTCTCACCAGATGTCGGCCTTCCTGCCGTACCCCTCTCCACTGATCACTTCTGGGCTCATCCAGTAGGGGGTGCCGGTCACCGACATGATGCCGGTTCCTGACAGACAGATGGTCTGCAGCCGCCGACTGGCCCCGAAGTCTCCCAGCTTCACGTTACCCACCGAGTCCCGAAGGATGTTGGCCCCTGAACACAGAAGAGAGTCACCCGGCTGCATCTTCCCGGTGTGGGACAACACAAAGTGTCCCCCTCACCTTTCACGTCTCTGTGGACGATCATGTTGCTGTGCAGGTAGGAAACCCCCTCCAGGATCTGCCGGGTGTAGCGGCGCGTCACGTTTTCCGTTAGCGCTCCGTACGACTTCAGCTGGTCCTTAATGGAGCCCTTCAACCACCAAACCACAGAAACATCAGCAGGTAGGTGACCATTTACTGCCACATTCAATCCAAATATTTAAAGGTAAACTCACGCCGGGCATGTACTCCATGAAGATGGAGAGCGTTCGCTCCATCGTGTCCCGCAGGCAGCCGTAGTACTGGACGATCCGCTCGTGACACAAATTCTTTAAGAGCTGGATTTCACACTCTAAAGCGCTCACCTCCTAAACGACCGGGAAGAAAGAGAACGTTCATCCGTTCCTGTTCGTTAACCTTCCACACCTGCCTTCCATTTGATCATGAACATTCCTACGTCTCTCACCTTGCTGGTCTCCGGACTCTCTGGGTCAAACTGGACCTGTTTGACCGCCAGTTCCCGTCCAGTGTCGGCATCATAACAGAGGAAAACCCGTCCGAAGGCGCCTTGACCCAGCAGCTTTCCCAGCCGCCAGTTTGTTGGGGCGCGAGGAGCTGAAATAAAACCACCAGATAAGAAGCCGAGACACTTTGTGCACCGGTGTGTTCCGACACGTGAAATCAACGTGCGACTCACAGCGGCTGGGCGGGCTGATGTCCATTACAGACAGCGTGGGAGCGGTCGGGTTGGGTTCGATGTCGCTGCCCCTCCGCGGCCTCCTGCCGGGCCCCGGGGCCTCCTCCAGGTCGGGAGTGAAGACACTGCTGCCGCTGCTGGTGCTGGGGGACTGCTCCGTCGGGCTGAAGCTGACCGGCGAGCGGAAGCCGTGAACCTGCGTTCGCCGAGCACGAGGGAAGGTCTTCCTCCCTGAGTAGAGGAAGAGGACAAACGGGGTTATAAACAGAGTCTGGCTCATGCAGCTGTAGTGAAAGTAAATTCTTTATATCTTACTTATTCAGGCAAATAACCCACCATCACTGTAATCCTGAAGACCGAAGGGAATGCCGTATCTCCGAGGGTACGTCCCACCTTTCCCCGACTTCTCAAACACTGGGATGTCGTACTCTAGAGACGAAGAGGAGGGAGATGAAGATCCAGGAAAAATACAATCACATCCAGCAGCTACCTGATGGAATTAAAAATGTTCTCAGAACTCGCAAACATTTACCTGGAAAGTCCTGGTGGTTGTCTGGGTAGCTCTGTGCTCGGGGCATCCTGGACTTGGGATAGTCGCTGCACAGCAGGACAACAACAGAAAGTCGATTAGTCGAGTTCACTTGAGACGTGGTGCGCATTCAAGAGCTTTATCGGAAAATACAACTCATCTGATCTGCAGATACGCATCTTATCTCAACGATCGCTCTGAACACAAAAGCAGGGTTAGCGTGTGACGTGTAAATGAAGTGCTGAGGTCCTGACCTGTCCAGCGGGCTGTCTAAAGAGGGGCAACTTCCAGACGCAGAGTTTTCTGGACTGCTCATAGACAGCGGGTCCAGCATCTGGAGACAAGAAACTCACATAATACGACTGTAAATGTGCAGAGGAGGCGAGGTCAGTGCGTGGTTCTGAGCCTACCTGGTCCATGCTCTCAGGGATGAACTCCCCCTCGCTGTTGATGCTGGTGAAGGAGCCGTTCCTCGCCACCTGCTGCAGCGCGTCGGGAATGTAACCTGGAGGAGGGGAGCTGCGGTCTGTCGAATGGGAGCCTGAGATGGTTGGAGAGTAAATATTATTATTCATGTCTAATGGATGTACTTGTGTGAAATAGTCAGAAGGTGCATCAGAGTGATGGAGCATTTATTTTGAGTTTGCTTCACATCTGTGAATTTCTATTTAGCTTACGTGTGAGCAGGCGACATTACTCACCGATCAAAGCCAGCATACTCTTCTGGTCGGCGACTCTGAACCTGGTGTTGTCCAGCTCCTCGTGGGACCGCAAGAGGTCCATATTGGAGGAAGAGTTCTGGAGAAACAGAGACGTCTGGAGACTTAACTTCTTGTTTTGCACCTCGGTATCAGTTTCACATCGCATGCTAAGATAGTCTAAAAGAAACACGGCTTCAGAGGTAAAATGAACGGCATGCAGCTTACTTACTTACACAGTGAAGCTAATCTGGGAGCGGCTCACCTGAGAGGAGATCTGGAGCACCAGGAGGATCTTCAGGCTCTTCATGTGAACACTGCGATCCAGCAGCTCCACGGCCTTGTCGAGGTCGTCCTGAGTGGTCAGCGGAATCACCAACTGCGAGAAGAAAACAATACTTTTAAATGTCATTCAATAAAATGCCTCCGTCACGTTTCAGTTCACATGCACGTGAAACGGCTTCACGACGCCTGTGAAGGCTTCAGACCTCATTGTTGGTGTAGTGGAGGTCCATCGTCTGACCAAAAGCCACTTTAGCTTTCGCCTTCAGGTCGTCCAGCTCGACAGGTCGAGCGAACTGTAAGATTCTACAGAGAAGAAGAAGAAAGGTCAGAGGTCAGAGGCATTGACAACAATAAAGTGGTGAAACTGGTCCTCACCTCTTCTCCCCTTTGAACTCGAACTTCACTCTGACATCGTTCTGTAGGAAAGACATCATATCAGATGAACGAACAGAGACGTGAGAACACATTTTATTGTCTCTTGTTTTTCTAAGAAGCAAAGGACAAGAGGCTCTGGCTCCCTAATGTTCAGGGCCATCACCGGCACTTTGTGATCTTTGGCTGACATTCTTGCCGAGCGTCTGAGGAAGTAGTTACCTGGTTCTTCGGCGAGGAGGCTTTGGGTTTGCCCAGGTCCGACAGGAACATAGCAGGACGGCTAGAGCGGTGCAGTTCGGCCAAGTCCTGCATGATCGAGTTCAGCGCCTCCTGCTCATCTGATGACGAAGAGATTTCAGTTGAGGATTTGATGTAAACATTGCTTTTGCAGGACTGCACAATATTATCTGCAGGACTCTTATTTCAAGACATAAAAAATATTTAAAATCCTCTTTTGTGGTCTTTCAAACAAGCAGTAAGAACAAGTTATAGACACATTATTCAGCAGAAAATTTATTTCTTGGGTTGAAGGTTTGATGAAAGATGAAGCTGGCTCGCTCACACACACACACACCTACCCATCATCATGGCACTGCGATTGACCCAGGAGGCCAGGAAAGAGGATTCTACCATCAAAGGGATTCCTTTCTCCTGCAACAGCAAAAGGACAATTTACATCTTGACAGCTGATCGAGCCACAAGTCAGAGCCTGAAGCTGCTGAGTGATCAGCTGATCTGTGGAGGTAAACATAATCGTCACGAGTTGTCATAATATTTCCATGTGTTATTAGTGTGAAGTTAACGTGCAACACTACAGACATAATATATTAATCTACAGTCTGATGTTAACATGTAACACTACAGACAGAATGTATTAATCTACAGACAGAAGACTGACATCCACTTGATGACAGTGAGCTATGACACCACTTAACATATTTATAAAACGAATACCTTCCTATGCAAACCTCTGGTGGCTAGCTGGCTAGCTAGTGAGCTACCACCACCAGTCCCAGCAAAGTTGATACCAACAACACAGCCACTATTACGGCCTCCTGTGGTAGATAATTAACGTTTGCATTGAGTCAACTTGCTAGCCCCGCATGCTAACATTGACTAACAAGCTAAGTGGCTAATGCTAGCGAGAGATCCTCGCAGAGAGCTAGCTGTCAGGCCAGGGAAGTTGTCAAGCTAATGCCAGCTAGCCGCACTAGCTATTCAAGGCTCGACCGTAAAAAGCAACATTTAAACGACCTAATGAACGGTCTGGAGCGAACAGCTTCATCTTCATCATCTCACCTGGTGGTCGGTTGGATGCGTGTTCACGTCCTCATCCACAGGGCCAGTGACAGGAGCCCCGCGGAGAGCCGCTAGAGGAAGCAGAAGTTTGTCCTAACTTCACTCGAGTCTGGGCCACTACGACGAGGCCCAGACGGCTGTGTCAGTTTTAGCCCACTGGGTATATCTCCAGGCAGATAAATGACAAGATAACGGTTTATCCTACAAAGTATCTCCGTGCCTGGGAGGTAACCGGAAAACCAAAGTTAACCGACACTTTACAACCTGGTTGACGGGAGCTTCGCTCGCTGTTGTCGCTCGGTTGTGTTAAGCTAACAGGTGTTAATGAACAAATGGATACCGGAAGTGTACATATTTTGCTGACAAAATAAAATCACAAATGTCTCACGTAGGGAAAACGCATAGCTACCAATTTCGTCTTTCATGTTGAAAACACTTAACCGGATATCTTATTTTTTATTGTTGTGTACTTGACAGATCTTAACCCCCCAACAAAAACACAACCTGTGACGTCAGAGACATAATAATAATAATTTTAAATAGTTTTTATACATGTTTACAGGCTGGATTTTATGTGATGTTGTCACTTTTCTGTTTTATTTCTGTTTTATTTTTATTTGTTGATTTTACTTCATTATTTTACTAAATAAATAAATATATATATATATATATATATATATATATATATATATATATATATATATATATATATTGTTTTATTTCTTTCTTAGTTTATTTGTATCGTATCGATTGTCTCACTGAGCTTTCTGTTATTGTTATTATTGTCTTGTTTTTGCTGCTTTGTCTGTAAATTCTGTTTTTAAGGTGCTATACAAATGAAGTTATTATTATTATTCTATTCTTTGCTATCACAGTGCACATGGCCAATCAGAACATTTGCCCCTAAAAAATGGCAATGTTTCCAATATTAAACCCTATTACTATGTAATAAAAACGTCACTTCCAGTGATCCACACTCCGTACCAGTTGGTGACGGTAATGCGCCAATTCTAACCCTTGTTTGCCAACCGCCAGTAAACCTAAAAAAAAGAAGTAGAAGAAGAAGAGAATTCTCACAACATCAAGCTAAGAGCTGCGATTGAAAGCTAGCGTTAGCTGCATCTATTGTCACTCATTTTAACAGCATAAACAGAGGGAAACATGTCAGATACGGTAAGATATTAACTTTAGAGAGTCTTTATTGTTCATACTCTGCTTTAAATTTAAAAGTGACAAATGATAGTGTCTGTGTGTGGCTGGTACCTCGTCTCTGGTTAAATAGCATGCTAACTGATAGCTCGTGGAGCTTCAGGCCCAGAGCTACATGCTTATATAGCAGTTTAGCTCTGCGGCTTAGTTTCAAAGTTCAGCTATAAAACAATAAGCGAAACCAGAATTATGAGGCCGAACCATTCCCATATCTAATAACAGTGGTGTATCAGCGACAGTAAGCATTCGGGCCTATTTGTAATGTGTGTGGCGTTTAACTGTTTTAACTGTTTATTTGTTGTTGTGTTTTAAGGAGACAAAACCATCCAGCCAAGACGGGGGGGACAAGAAGGATGGAGAGTACATCAAACTAAAAGTGATCGGTCAGGTGTGTATGAATGCAGGGATGATGGATGTGTCTCATTGATCATAACAGGAGTATTAAACACTGAACACAAGTTGTTGATGTGTTATTGTGTCATCAGTGTGGTGTGTAGGCTCTGGTTACAGCTCTATAAATTACTCTGTGGAGGTTTGATCTGCAGAATGTTTGCACTGTGGAAATCAAGTTATTTTAACTTAAACGTATTAGCTACATGTTTTGCTTTTGAGGAGTTCATCTTGAACAGGTGTTAAGCTGTGTGATGTATCCACAAGACTGAAACTATATTATTTAAACTATAATTTCCTGTAAGTGATTTGGTTTTATTCAGATGTCGCTTTCTTTGGACTTCTTCCAGTAATGTTGTTATTTTGCAACAACAGAAAGCTGTCACGCTGCTTCTCATTATCACGTTCTCTCTCTGCCCACAGGACAGCAGCGAAATCCACTTTAAGGTTAAAATGACGACACATCTGAAGAAGCTGAAGGAGTCTTACAGCCAGAGACAGGTCTTTGGTCTTTTTAAATTACTTCTAACTAGATTTTTGAGTCTGAGGATTCACAGGCTAACTTTCTTTTTAAATATGTCAGATCAGCTCCAACAGCACCAGAGGCCATTATCTCAGATTGGTGTTGTGTTGTTTCTTAAAGGGTGTTCCAGCAAGCACGCTACGGTTTCTGTTTGAAGGACAGAGAATCGCAGACAACCAAACTCCAAAAGAGGTAAACCTGTCTCTCCTGACTTCAGCGTCCCTTCAGCCTTCAGCTGAACTTTCTATAGATCCAGATGGACGTGTGTTTCTTTAATACTTTGACATACTAGTTAGTTATGGAGACATTTACTTCCTGTTTTTAATCATTCATTCATTCTTGGAATGATTAACTGCAATCATGACTTCCATGTCTTACATGACTTGCATGTCTTTCCAATATGTGTCTCCTCTGCTGTTTGTCCATGGTAGCTGGGGATGGAGGACGAGGACGTTATCGAGGTCTATCAAGAACAGACTGGTGGACTTTGGCACGATTAAACCTCCTGCATTTCTACATTTATTTTTTCTTATTTTGTATTTTATTTTGTATGTATGTACGTATTTTTGTTCAGTTTCAAACCATCTGGATCAAAAGTGACTCTTATCAGGGCTTCCATGTTTGAGGACAGTTGAACAGACGAGGAAAAGGACAGCGGGTCTAATATTTCCTTTTTTGCCTTCTAGAATTCAGCAATTGCTCCGCACGCTGTTTTGGAAATGATTGTAATAACCGATCAAGTTTAAATAGTTCAATTCAAATGTGAGAATCTCAAGATGTGGCGTCCTGTGTTGTTACGCTGCGTCACTTGGTTTGGTGCATTCTGGGATTTTTGACCTCAAGGTGATTGAAAACGTTTTGATACTAAGTGATCAAGAAGCGATGATTTGACTATTCTAGAGCGATGAGAGCACACGGACCCACTACAGTCCTGCTTTCCTCTTCAGTTTGAGGTGGCTGAAGCAGAGCTGGGTCCGCTGAGCAAATAGGTTTTTGGATGCACTGTTCCTTTAAATCTGTGTTTGACGAGCAGTGATAAAAAAGCACTGGCACCATCTTCTTTACAGGACATTGATCAACAATGCACTCCTCTTCATTTCTGACTCAAAGCTAGATGTCAAAGATCCAGTCGGGCAGTTCAATCCACACGTCTTCTGGACAACATTCAGGGCATTCACAGACGTTCTTACCAGAGTCACTCCACATATTATGTGCTGATATACAGCTGGGTTACTGGTCAGTCTGTAACTAACCTTAACACCACACGTAAAGGAAAGCAGTTCGTCAACATCTGTTTCGGCATGTTTTGCATTTACAGCCTCTGTGGCGTTTCAGAAAGTCATAAGTCATAAAATTGTAAAAAGATAATAATTGACGCGATGCGGTAACATTTGAGAGTTCAAAAACACATTTTAAATGATATTTGTGCTTTACTTGTGTATGTTGTATGTATTAGAGTGCGTTTGATTGATATGCTACATGTATCTGCAGTGTCTTTTATTTATATTAGAGGGGTTGGTTCTGTAGCGATATATCTAAATATATACCCGATATGGAAACGTTTTTGCTCGCTGACAGTCATGCGGTGTTTAAACTCAGTTTGTTTAAAGTAAAATCTTTCAAATAGTCATCTACGAACAGTGACATGTTATTATGTGGTGTCAGCGCTTGTTTTTTCAGCTTTTCTTTGTGTTTTTTGGAAAGAAAGTCTCACGCTGTGCTGTATGAAGTTCCTCAAGAAGGTTAGGATCACGAGCAGCCCCAAACTGACCAACGGTCCTCATCACAAGCACTCAAACAGCCAGCGTGTGATGGTTGAACCACAGCTCTGGGACATCTTCCTGTTCACTCGATACGAAGTCATGTCGGCTGCCTCTACTTACTTTGTTTATGGATGCTGAAAAACATAATGCGCGGCGCATTATGTTTTTCAGCATCCATAAACAAAGCTTCTTCTAAAGCCTTTTCTAAATGAAGGCGAGCGTTGGTTCTACTCGATTCTTGTCATTTCTCAGCGGTGTCCTTCAAAGTAAAAGATGTTCTCAACCCGACCGACTGTTCATCTTTCCTTTGGTGCGCCGGTGAACAGGAAGGGCTGTGATTTGAGCCATAGCGCTGATCCCAGTGAGGCGAAGGGACTGTTCATCGTCAGAGGAGCATTGATTCAGATGGTTTGAAATTCTGGAGATGAGCTTGTTGCTTTTTTTGAATAAAATATTTAAGAAAATACTGCTGAGTGCTTTTGTTCTCAGTACTCATTGAAGGAATGTAAAAGTGTCCGAATCCGACAGCTTCAGATTCTCGCTAATTCAATGAAACGGTGCAGTTTGTGCCCACATACATCATGCTTTCATTTACTTGAAATCAGGAAGCAACTCATACTTTGTAAAATACGTCAGTATGACGAGGTTAATGCAACCTGCCACTATTCAGTTAACGTACACAGCATCATATCTGCTAAACATATCGATGAAAGTATCGAAAAGCTTCATTTTCTATCTCTTTATATCGGTTAAAACAGCTGGTATTCTATTAACATAAATATATATCTTGAATTATTTAGATAAACAGCCATATAAACACATTTTTACATTTATTCATGTCATGTGTCTCAGCTATATATATATATAACATTAACATGTTAGCATTTAATATAACAGCACTGCAGCTTTACGCTGAGAAAGTTAAATGAGCGTTGAATGTTGTTCTATAGATCCACATCATACCGAAACAAAGAAGCAAAAACAAATCGTGAGCAACTTGTACGTTTTAATGTCATCTGATTAAGTGCTGCTGTCATTCAACTCATCCTCCAGAGTACAAGATCAGACGAGTCACTGTAAACAATGAGGGCGCTGAATGAATCAAATCAGGTGCAATGCATGTCGGAAACCAGAAGCTGATTTACTTTTCTTTCTTCAGTTCAATCTCATTTTGCAAACCTGAGTATTTTGAAGTCGTCATTGGAATTACTTTCCTCTGTGACCTCATGAGGTTTAAACATCCAAACAGACGGATCACAAGTGTTCGTGAGACTCAAACGCCGGGTTGTGTTCCCCGCCGGCCCCCCTGCTGTCAGTCACTGATTGTGCAGGTAATGACGAGTCCGGGTGCCGCGAGCTCACTGGTAACCTGTACGTACAGAAAATAATCCCAGAGACAACCATGAGGACTGTCCCCACCATCCCGACCCCGATGCCGCACCCCACATGTTGAGAGTCTGGAGCCTGGGGCATTTTAAACTCAGGGGGGAACTTGATGGTCTGATTGGTCACCACTGAGCTCAGGTTCCACAGGAGAGGTATGATGGACATCACGGCCGCCGACAGGCACAGAGCGCCGGCGGTGAAGAACGCCGAGCGGATTTGGGAGCTCTTCTCCATCCCGAAGTAAACGTTCCTCAAGGCGTAAACACCGCCAGCGTTCCCACTAAGCCCCACCAGCAGAGACAGGAGCATGAGAACCTGACCCGCCACGATCTCCGGCGGCGTGAAGGCCTCAGTCGGGCTGATGTACCTGCAGTGCATGACCCTAAAGCCAGGAGTCACATGGGTGTGGCTGTGGAAGCAGGCCCGCCAGATGCCCACCCAGGCCACTCCGGAGGTGATGACCTCCCTGTCAGAAACCAGCCAAACACGCCACTGGATGAGTCCAAGCGCCACGGCGGTGAGCGTCCAGCCCGCGCAGCCCAGCCCGAAGGCGCCGAGCTGGGCGTGGCCAGTGTGAGCCAGGTAGGTCATAGCAGCGGAGCCACGACAGGGCGTCAGGTAACCAAGAAAGTCCTGCTCAAAGTGGGCGTCATCAAGAGATCAAATCCAGGGGGAAGGCTCAGAATCACACTTGGTATCCAGCAAGAGGTCTTTCTCTGCGGCTGCAGCTCTTTCACTCCCTCTCAACCCTGCAGGTCCTCTGAGAGGAAGCAAGCACAAACACAGGTGTTCACATATGAAGGCAAAACATCTCAGGAAATATGTATCTTCTTCTCAAACTATTGGTGCATCAGTTGTGTGAAACAAGCCACATTAAAAAGATATTCAACATGTGATATGATAATCTGACAAGCTGAGTGTGGAGCCCTGAAGTATCATGAGAACAATAAAGCTTTAAAGATTCACAGTTGACGATCACAGCAATTCTCTTCTGTTCAGTAAATCTAAAAATCTAATTTCACACAAAATCTCTCCCCAAAAACGGATGATTCAGGAACGCTTCCTCAGGAGTCGTTTTATTTGCTCAACATTTATTATGGTTGGTTTGAATGTTGATCAAATGTGTCTGTTACACTGCAGAATGTCCACGTTTGATTTTCACAAGTATGAGCTGTTGAATCACCAAATAAATGTACGAGATCCAGTCTCCTCTGGTTTTTATGCATCAGCTAATTTCTTTTTATTTCTGTCTGCTCATGTGCAATAATTATTGAATATTGTCCTTTGACATTTCCCTGCGAGTCTGAAACGGTGTATTTTGTACACGCACCGATAACTTTTAACCATCAAACTGATTATCATGAAAGCAGCATGAGAAGAAGTTGAAATAAAATCCCCAAATGTGGAATAAGGAATAATAAACCAAAAGAAATGATACATCTGACACATATGCGGAGTATATTATTGATATATTAAAGATTAAAGCATTTCAGGTAACTTCATTTGCAGCCTGGAAGTCAAACGTTCGTCTTGTCACGTACCTGAGAGCTGCGTAGTCGAGCTGAGCCTCACACGCAGCAGCACACTGCCTCCAACAACCTAGATACAGTTTCCCGTCACGTTGTGAAACTGCAAATGATTGACAGAACATACACCCTGATGGAGAAGCAGGGTGTCACTGTTACTGGAATCTAGTTTCATATTCGTCACTTTCTTTTTATTGCACATTTTACAATTTCACCTGGTGTATCGATAAGAGCTCAGGGGTCCAAAACTACATTTATCTTTTGTTCTTCCTGTTGCGGGCCATTTGCAGATATGAAATAATGTGATTTGTTGTAGAAATGTACGAATGATCTCGTTACAAAGAGAGTAAAATCAATGTTAACAGAATGTGTTTGAAGAGCAACAAAGAAGTTGGTTTGTTTGTTTGTAGAAAGTATCATTTAATGGGTTGTGTTTGACGATATGTCAATATATTACTAAATTAGTATTTGCTTTTAAAGTTCAGGTTCATTTGTCAATGGGCAGGTAGAAACAGAATGAAATATGATACGTTAGTTTGAAAAAGCAATAAAACTGCATCATTTTACACATAATCTGTAAAGCACCAACAGTTACATCAGACCTGAAGGCAACATGAAACACAGTCCAGTGAAATAAAACATCACTGGAGAAAAACAAAATATGAAAATAACTTCGACATTCATTTTGCATAACTCAAATCCGAACACGCGGCTTCACACGCTTATTCTAGTTCAGTTCCATCCCCCACAACTGAAAGGTGAAGTCATGGTTTGGGATAAATGAAAACATTGCGTGTGGTGACGGTGGCGTCTGAAAGAAAGACCGACATGTTTGCTGGTCCTTATTCCCACACGCTATACTCCGAATAAAACTCCCGATCCTTCACCCGGTCCCAGCGTCTTGTAAAAGTGTAAGAGGACGTTGAGCAACAGATTCAAATACGTCATCGAGATCTTCTGCGTCTGTATGTCACATGATTATGAAAGACTGTATACAAGCCGACAGTTAAAGAGATCCCGAGACAAACTTCAATCAATAAACATGGACGTATTTAAGAGGAAATCAAAGTTTCAGTGTGTGCTTGTGATCGCCTCGTTTTGTCAGAAAATGAAGACATTTCCCTGAAGTTCCTGCTGGTCTGGTATCAGATCTGGGAATAATCTCCGTGTCTCTCTCCTCTCCCACCTGCCCAATCAAAGCAAACACTATAAACTCTGTTTGGCTGTTTCAAAGGTTGCAACTGGACCATAAACTGAAGGCGTGGTCCGTTCCTCAAATATGCAACGAGTTCAAGACGGGACAGAAGAGCCACGGCATGTTCAAACCCACGACTCATCAAAAGTTAAAACCTGTTCTTGATTGTGCGTCTCCGTATCTTAGCCCAGCATGAGACACTGGACGCAGTCTCATCTGGAAGAAACTGTTCAACATCCAGAACACTCTTTCCAACAAGCCCAAAGCTGTCCTAACTTGTTTCAGTGTTTTCTAAAATAGTTTCATTTTCTTGATTGTGGGGCAGATAGTGTCTAAGACCGGCAGACACGTCTTAATAAAGTAATCTATTTACAACTAAAACAAATAGGGGGGGGAATCTGGAAAGTCAGCAGTGTCAAGAGCAGAATAGTGAAACGGGCCTGGAGACAGAAAACCCAGCGAAAGGCTGACTTATCTTCTGATGAAATGATTTCCACTTTAAATATTCTTACTGCATTGTCCTTACGAGACATGATTACAGAACAAAGATCTCTGAGCTTTATCATTTTATTGCCTTGTGTGTGCACTTCATACATGTGTGTGGGGGCCGTACACAGCGCCCACTTCAGTCCATGAGGTTCACAGTGGTGGGAAGCTACAGCAGGCACGTCTTCAAATAAATATACAGTCAAACCAGAGAGTAAAGTGCTAACTGTTCGATGAACCTCCACAGAAACACCAGCTGTGCCTCAGTCCTTTAGAGAAGTCACTCCAGAAGGAGATGCTCTGTAAAAATCGACCCTTATAGAAAGAGATGCTTTGTTGTGAAAGCAGGAGCTCTAACTTGATATCATGGCTGTCAGGAGGTTCAACAGGAATCAAACTCTTCATTTTGTCAGAAAACTAAAAATAAGTGAAAATAAATTCCTGGGGAAACAATTCCCCTTTCTCCATAGAAGCTTTCAAAAAGGCTGCCAATAAATTACGAAGAGATATCGATACAACTTAAAACACACCTGGTGGTCATGAATTACAAACCCAGCCACATGCAGCTCATGATGCATATTAAATACAACAATTCAGAAACACCAAGATGACGAAGCGGGGCCGGAAACACTAAGATAACGAAGCGGGGCCGGAAACACTAAGATAATGAAGCGGGGCCAGAAACACTAAGATAATGAAGCGGGGCTAGAAACACTAAGATAACGAAGCGGGGCTAGAAACACTAAGATAACGAAGCGGGGCCAGAAACACTAAGATAATGAAGCGGGGCTAGAAACACTAAGATAACGAAGCGGGGCCAGAAACACTAAGATAATGAAGCGGGGCCAGAAACACTAAGATAATGAAGCGGGGCCAGAAACACCAAGATAATGAAGCGGGGCTAGAAACACTAAGATAACGAAGCGGGGCCAGAAACACTAAGATAACGAAGCGGGGCCAGAAACACTAAGACAATGAAGCGGGGCCAGAAACACTAAGATAATGAAGCGGGGCCAGAAACACTAAGATAATGAAGCGGGGCTAGAAACACTAAGATAATGAAGCGGGGCTAGAAACACTAAGATAATGAAGCGGGGCTAGAAACACTAAGATAACGAAGCGGGGCCAGAAACACTAAGATAATGAAGCGGGGCCAGAAACACTAAGATAATGAAGCGGGGCCAGAAACACTAAGATAATGAAGCGGGGCCAGAAACACTAAGATAATGAAGCGGGGCCAGAAACACTAAGATAATGAAGCGGGGCCAGAAACACTAAGATAATGAAGCGGGGCCAGAAACACTAAGATAAGGTTGAGAACATCTGGTTTGTGTGTTTGACTTTTCTATTGCTGCTTTTCTCTTAACTCTCATCTCTGGAGGGGTGTCGAAATGTAAATACATAAACAATAAAATATGATTCTGATCAAAGTTTTAACCATCTAAAATCAGTGTTTGAGTATTAAACATTCATCTTGGAGTAAACGGAGATAAAACGCCTCCAAAAGAGGAATATAAAATGTTATAAAACATCAGTGAACCACGAGTACAATGACTTTAAAATGCTAAACTCTGGACTAAATGTACATTTTGGGGATTAATATTTATATTAAGAGTTTCTGGTGCAGCCGACTGGAGAAGGACTGAAAGAGAACATTACATATTGTGTTTATCCTCCTCAGTCAATAGAATACATTGTTACTGTGAACGTTTTTTAGGAACCTTCGACCTTTTAAGGAACTCAGGAAGTCTAGTTTATTCAATCATTAATACAGATGCATACCAAAGCAGAAGAAACAAATGACAACACAACGTCTGTGTTCTTGTCTAGTCATCGTGCAAAAATTGGGCCTCGAGGAAGCCGCCGTTGTTTACTCTACTTTAGGTCAAATAGACCCAATTTAGTTGCTGCGGCTCCTTTGATCCTGCAACCATTTGGTTAAAAAGGGCCACATGGGTAATGTAGTATTCATATCTGAAAAACAGTACCACTGGCATGAAATGCCCTCAAACATGAACAATTTAACAAAGACGTTCATATCAAAATGCTACATGTAGCTCCTTCAAATGGGCCTCCATTGATCCAGAAGAACCGGATGCTTTTCCAGGTGAACGGTATCAGAACAGCGGCCTCTGCTCCAGCGGCAGACTGTCCACCAGGCACTTCAGCTGCTCCTCGCCCAGCTTGATCTTGTCCTCCAGTTTGCGCTGCTCGATGATGAGGGCTGACTTCATCTTCACAAAGTGCCGGTAGTCGTCCAGGCTTTCCGTGTCCAGGTGGGCCTCCATGATGCCGGACACCAGCCGCTCCCGACGGTCCAGGTTCTCCTTCAGCTCCTTGGCGTCTTCGTGCTGCTGCATCAGCAGCTTACGCTTCTCTGTCAGGGTTCGCTGATGAATGATTGATATGAGGCATGAATCAGTACATATCTCAACAGATTCAGTGTTTTCCCTGCCCTCGGCTGTTACCTTCTCCTCTGGCGAGGCCTCGTCCTCCAGGGTGTTGAGAGCGTTCTCCACCCGGGCGAGCCGCCCAGACAGCGACAGCAGCAGGCTCACCACCTTGTCCAGGTCGCCCACGAACATGCAGAACTTGTCGAGCTGGTTGGCCTGACAGAGACGCTGCACGGTGGCCTCCACCTCCCGGCCCAGCGCCTCGTTGTCCTCCACGTCCTCCTGCAGGCTGTGCCGGGCCTCCCGCAGCACCTCCAGCTTCCTGGCCAGGCTGGAGATCAGCTCTTGCTGGTGATTTTGAAGAAAACACATGCAGAGCATTAAAACTACTGTACGGCAACACAAATTCAAAAGCAAATATCTGTAGAGAATGAGTGATTTAGGCTGTTATAAAATACCACATACTGTCTTCACCTTTTTACCGGCGAGGTCGACGTCCAGCTCGTCCTCAGAGTCCTGCTCCTCCAGCTGCTCCTGCATGTCCTTCATCTTGATGAGGAGCTCGGCTTTGGGAGCCGATGTGTTGTAGTAGGAGGAGCTGGGGACCAGGGAGGCTGCAGCTGATGCAGGCAAGTCCTCATCCTCCCTCCTGAGAGACACACACACAGCTTATTCTTACAATTTTGCTTTAATTAATTCCACCTTTTCTAACTGTATTTATGATCTACTTGTTAGAGAAGTCATGTTGAATGAAGAAGATAACTGTAATGAGACATTTGTCCACCAGAGGGCAGGCTGATAGAGGTGGGACAGGCTGGACTGGAACACTTTTATGAGTCTAACACCGAGTTTGTTCATTTAATTATTCATTTCCCGGGTGTTTCTTTTGTTAAATAATATTTAGACACCGTAAGGTTTTCCTTTAGATTTATAATTGATTAAATGCCAGAGAAGCTCACATCATGTTGATCTCTATTCCGATTCTGAAATGAAATCACAAAATAGGTGAACGGTTAATCAATGATTGAAAGCATGTTGGTACTCCTGGCTGCGCTTGTTAAATGTCCCACCTGTCCATGCTCCTGGGGGATGAGGTGGGCAGTCTGGAGCCAGAGGAGGCCCTCCTGCGCTGGTGGCTCCCCTCCAGGACCTGCTCCTCCGTGGGGAAGAGTCCTTCCATCAGGTCCATGGTGGTCCTCCTGCCACTCTGGTCCAAGATGTCCACCAGGGACTTGTCTTTTCCCATGATGTCCCTGGCCAGCTCCTCTCTCTTGGCGTCCTCCTCTGAGCGCTGAACCCCTGCTGGACTCGACTCCCGGACTGAGACTGAAGCCTGAGCCGGGTCCTGGCGGGTGTAAGCGCTGAACAGGGACGAGGCCTGGCGCTGCGTGGTGCTCAGGGAGGGGACGTGGACCGGAAGCTCAAAGGCGCTGCGGGTCTCGCTGCTCTGAGGCAGGTAGGCCCGGCCCTCACGGTCCGAGCTGGACTCGGCGTGGACGATCCTCACCGGGACCTTCCTCACCGGACTGTTCAAATCCATCTCAGCCAGGAGCGTCAAATCATTTTCTGACCTGGACAGGAAACAGATTTCAGTGTTAAAGCCTGAAATTATTCATCTTCTAATCTCAAACATCTAAAAACATGTGATTCTGGCAATGGAGACCATTGTATTCTAAATGTGTGGTCCTCATCATGTTAGCGCTTCTCTTAAGTTAATATATTCCCAACATGCTGCGTTTAAGTTGCTGTAAATTTCACATTTTTCAAGTTCAACCTAAAGTCTTGTTTTGGGAACATAATACATTCTAACTGGACGATCATCTTTCCCCTCTACTAGAAGAGAAAAGCTTTACGTAACGAGGGGCGGTGAGTAAAACAGGAAGCCCTTTTTGCCAAGTGGCTTACCCGAGAGACGAGTCGTCCCGCACGGCCGGCGGCCTGTCGGTCAGTCTCAGCGGTGCAAACTGTGGAGAGGGAGACCGTGCAGCAGCCGTCCAGGAAGAGAGCAGCGAAGAAGAGGAAGGTGGCTGCGGTAGCTCCTTCTCCACCTCGCTGTCTCCACCTCCTCTGCTCAAGTGGGCTCTGGACGTGCTGCTGAGGTGAGGCGGGCTGGCCGGGGCGGGGCCAGCGTAGGAGTTCTGGGCAGTCGCATGGTGCTGGCTGTCAGAGCTGCAGCCGGACAGAGGCTGGAGCGCTGTCGGGTCTGCCCGGGCGCCAGCGAGGAGTTCCTGGGAGGAGGATGTGGTTTCTGGGCCTAAATGGGGCCTGGGCGGAGGCAGGAGGCCCTTCGTTTGTGGAAGATGAGCTGGATACTGGGATGCTGGGCTGAGGCTGCGAGGGCCAGAGGAGTGTGTGGTGTGGGAGGGACTGGCAGCGTCTGGTTTGGTCCTGTGGTCGGCGAGGCCCTCGTTTCTGGGGACTGACGGGGCCGACTGTGGGCTGCGGTCGGGCTGGCATCGCAGCCTGCTCTCTGTTTTTCCTCTAGGAGGTGAAAGTAAAGACAAGCGGCATCAGTAGATGTTTACCTTCGTTACAAAAGAGGTTCAACAATTGTCTTCCTTTATGAAACTGTTCAAACAACGATGTTTGTTTGTAGAGCAAGAAGTCTGCACTTCTCCTTTAAAAAACCCGTTTTGAATAACTTTCAAAGACGTTGAATATATTGACATCTCAAGAAGGTTCACACACAGGCCCTCATGGATACAGTGTGTGTTCAGCGGCACCGGAAAGAACTCAACTCAGAGTCAGAAATAGTTTTCTGGCAGCTCTGTGTCGAAAATCGAGGAGGTTGTTCATTTACTTTACCGCCATGTTTGCCTCGCTAACATGTTTGTTTACCACTTGTTGGTTCAGAGGCTTTCGAGGCGCGTTCACAGCGAGTGTGTGTGTGTGTGTGTGTGTGTGTGTGTTACAGTTTAGGAAACCTGAGCTACGGGTGTAATCCAAACTGTTTGGATTACACCCGAGCAGAGACGGAGATAAGGGCACGGTCAGATTTAAAGAAACATTTCCTCTAAATAAGTATCATCACGCATCGAGTTACAGGATTTAATTCTCTGACATACAAACTGGATTTTAAAAGGAAATATTATTCTATATCTATAATCAGATATCTTTGGCCTCTTCAAACTTACCGTCCTGTTCGATTAAGATCAACTTTTAGCCGAGAAAGCGACCATGAACGAAACTGAAAATTGTTCATTTTCAAAAGCAGCTGTAAATCACCTGTAAATGCACACTTTTGTAAATGTCGGCGTCGTTTACAGGATTCCAGAAGATACTGTTCACCTCAACAAGAGATAATGTTAGGAAGAGATCTCGTGTGACAGATAATAACATCTTCCTTTTAGCTGAGGAAACCTGGGAAAAGAAACTGTTCCGTCTCTGCTCTGACATCACACCACTCAAATGAAACTTCATATGCATTCCTGAATCTTACCCGGCACTGCTCTGCTGGCTGTCAGGGTCTTGCCATTGCGAAGGAATATTCTGCAAAAGAAAGGTCAAAGACTTCTTTGCTTAACTCTGCAAATCCCTTCACAAGCGCCACGATGAAAGCATCCAGTCTGACTTAACACCGTAACAAAACACAGCTTTAGGTTGTGTCATCACCACGAAGCATCTCATGTTAGCAGGTCTCCTGCCTCCATTTGGTTCAAGAAATAGACTTCTCTCATCGTTCAGTTACACAAACACCCGTTCATTCTCACCTGTGTATAGAAGTCTGCAGAGGGAGAAGATCGGGATCTCTCGTGGACGCACACAGCCTTCTCCTCACCATCGGCATCCAAGATGTTCTCCGCTGAGTGACACCTCCCTTGCGTCTTGGCCTCTGATGACTTCTTCTGTTTGTTCCACGTAGCCTGGTACTCAGCGAAGGTCCCAAGCCTCTGCTGCTCTACCAAGACCTGCTTGTGTCCAGGGCTGAGGTGCTCTGCAGATGGGTGAGCCTCCTCCTCTGCACAGGGACTTCTCTCTTTGGGTTTGCCCATCTCACAAAGGTCCGCGTTCAAGTTTGCACCCCGACTGGACTTCAGCACGGGCCTGGAAAATGCCGGTTTGGCCTCAAAGAACTTCTTCCGCTCTCCGAAAGACCCTGTCTGAGGTTCTCCCTCCACTCCCACTTTGTCTATCTTGTCAGGCTCTGAGAAGGAGTGCATCCTCTTGGCCAGGGGGAAGCGTTTACGTCCTCTAACGCGTCCATTGGAGGTTTTAACCACCGGCGCCTCTGGTCCAAGAGGCTCCAGGTCCCGTCTCTGGAAGGAGGTGGCCTGGAGGACCCTGGCCTGCGCCTCTTTCAGGTGGTCCTTGTAAGTGTTGGAGAAGGAGACAGCAGAAGACATGGATGTCTTCGTGGATCTCCACTCCTCATCCTCATCATCGCATGTCAGGGTTGCAGCGCTGCGGCTCTTTTGCAGCTGGGCTCGCTTCTGCTGGATCTCATTGCGGAGGGTGGTGGCATAACGGTCGCTGCGGCGATTCGATTTTCCACTGCTGGCGGCCATGGTGTCACCGGCATCCTGTGTTGCGCCCGTGGTCGTAGCTGCTGGTTGCCTCGCGGCCAGACTCCTACTCTCCTGGGCCAGGGAGTGGAGGAGTGGGGTTTTCAGGGGGGATATTCGGTGGTCTTCTTGCGGCACCCAAGGGTCTCGGTGCCGTGAAAGACCGACCTTAAGATCGTTACTTTGATGTGCTGCGACGTGTCTTTTCGTGTCATTCGCGTGCCCTTCACCTCTCTTTGCAGCATCCTCCGAGCTTCGAACAGAAGGTTCAGAGGTTTGGCGGTCAAAATGTAGACCGTTCCCCAGATGGGAAGGGCCACTGCGCTCCTTATTCTCACTGTAAGGCAGCTGCGACTGAGGTAGAGAGTATTTTGTCTTACCGTTGGTCTTCAAGGAACTCTGGTAGCCTGGTTCATTGTCGTTTACCCGTTGCGGTTTCTCCATTTCCGCCCTCCGGACCTCTACTTTGCCGTGCCTAACCTGGAGCTCAGCAGTCTGAACCGAATGCTTGCCTGCCAGACCGTAGTATCTGTTGTGCCCCCCGTTCTCCTGGTTTGGGTTTGCAGCACAACTCGCCATGGATGCTGTGGAGTGCCTGACGTGTTTCCGGCTGAAGATGTTTGTGGGCAGATCCTGGAGGCTGCGATAGTAGCTCCCTACACTCTGAATCTTGGTAGGAGGTGCTGACCTGGTCTGCATGCAGAAGGGACTTTCGTCACTGGATTGCCTCTGGTGGGCAGGCGGCTGGGTGTAATGAGACTGTCTGACATCATTGCTGGACAGCGAGAAGAGTTTGTTGGGGTGCAGCTGGTTGTGGTCAGCCGCCGTGTTGGGATGGAGGAAGTCTTTGGTGGGCAGGGGGTTGAAGCTCCGTCTCGCCTCTGAGGTTTTCTCCTGCTGAGATCTGAGGTTATGTTCTGTCAGTTTTTCAATAGACCTGCCGTGGGTCTTTGCTGCACCGCTAGGCCCTTCGGAGTACGGGAACACCTTTGTGGCGGCAAAACTGTCACTGCGCAGGGGAGGCTGTGGGGGAGGAGGCTGGTCCTTCTTCTCTGGTACCTGCCACAGCGGGCCTGCGCCGGAGACCCGAGAGGCAGACTGCTCCTCGCCCCGTGATCCCTCCCAGCCTCCGTTCCCCAGCATCGGCTGCAGGTATCTGGGCCGGGCCTCAGCAGGCGGACCGGCCTGCTCAAGGCCCTTGAAGAAAACGTTTTCAGTGCTGGTACCCTTCCTATCAGGTGTTCTGTGGTCATGAACAGGAGGGCTGGAGGTGATGGAGAAACAGCTGAACCCGGAGTCTCTTTTGCCTCCTGGTCCACAGAGCGGCTCATCACCGCTGATGTATTTATTCGGGGAAAGACGACGTGGTGGGAAGGGACGAGAGGGACGCTCCACTTTCTCCATGTTGGTCCGTGAGCTCAGCTGGCTGGTTGGCTGACACTGGGAGTTCTGGTCCTCTTGATTGGACCACTCTTTGGCCCTGGTGTGTATCGTCAGAAAGAAAATGAGAGAGAAGAAAGAATATCCTTCACACAACAAACAATCTATTCTGCCCTGTTGAACGCTGAGAAAGAGAAGCCCGGTGTCTCACCTTGCTTCATGTTCTGGCTGCCAGGCAGGTGCCGTGGCGGCGTCTCGCCTGGCGGCCTCCGACTCCTCTTCTGTCAGTTTGGAGGAGTGCCAGGAATGGGGGCGTGAGTTGGGCTCATTCTTCCTGCGAGGCACAGAGGCAACCAAACACTTGAATCAAGGGAGTATTTGACATTTCAGCTGCAGACTTTAATGGTAAAAAAAACAATTCCAAGCATGTTGGCACCCCGATGATTCTCCTTCAAGGGTCCACCGTCACTCAGGGGTTTCTTTAATAATGTTCAATATTCCTGCTTCAGCAACAAATACATATCCGTTGAACAAGTTGTTTGTACAGGAGATAAAACATTAGCAGATGAAGAGTCAGATCCCAAAACAATATTGATCAGTCGTCAGGCCTGGAAATCTAAATGATTTCTCATGTTTTGTTAGATTATCGAAGCTAAAGCTAAACTGATAACATCACCAAACTCGTACGTACTCTTTGAAGCGGTTTTTCCTGGAGAGCATGTTGAAAAAGAACACAACATATTAAACAAGAGAAATAATATTACAACACATCAGCTTCATGACATGAAAAACAACCAAAAGCTGAGGAGGCTGAACATCACCGGGACGAACACGACTAAAGGTTTGGACAAGCAGCACACTTATGAATAATACGTCTTACACAGAATACAAGGGAAGGAAGGAGCACAACGCACAGACTCCATCACTTATATGTTCACGGAGAACTACCAGCAAACACAATGACACGAGGCTGGCTGACGGTACCTCATCGAGCTTCGCAAAATCTTGGCGAGGAAGCTCCTCGCCACACGAACCTCGGTTTCTGACGGCATTGTGTGTGGTGATACAACATCAACCATGTTAGCCCTGATGGGCAGCGAGTGAAGGAAGGAGAAAGAGGAGAAGGGGTAGGAGGTAAAGTCAGCGTCAAGACACATGACAAGACATCGAATAATACAATCCTCTTCTTTCTGAAGCAGAGATCTGCTGAGGGCCTGAAGTTAGACAGCTGCCAACTGAAAAAGGCAAACGTAAGACAAACCAGCCCTCTGCTGATGATGACGCCCCTCTAATGATGTCTGATGTTGCATTGAACTACTGCTCCCTCATTAGGACAATCTGTGTTTTTGAAATTCCGACATGTCGCTGCAGTTTGGATCAAATCATGGAGAATGATGTCCAAGCAGGCTGGAAACGTCCTGTTGTCTGTTGGGTGGAACCTCTTATTTTGAAGGGCTTTGACAACAGGAGGAGACGGATCTGACCCAGCCATATGGCCCAGACGCAGCTTAACTGCTTAGCTTTTGGAAAATGTTGTGAGACGGATCCACAACCACCATAACCTCCCTTTCAAACAAGTTCTAATGTGTAGCTTACATTTCGGTCATGGTACAAAATGAAAGCTCTTAAACTAGACTGTGATCATTTTTTAAAAACAGTATCATTCAGTGTTATTTCCCAAGTTCAAGTGTCAGGTGGATGTGAAATATCGCAACCAAATGAGATTTAATTTGCTTGGATTGAGACGCTGCATTCCTTCGCTGAAGGAATGCAGCCAGAGATACGTCTACGTTAGCCATCTCAGGAGTCAGAGTCCAATGAAGAAAGTACTTCTTTCTGACTAACAATACTTCCACTGTCTGATTTCCTGCGTGTAATACCTCAAGAGACAGAAGAGATATTTGGTACCAATCAACTGAATGGCACTGTTGTGGTTTAAAGCTTTGTGGATTTTGCTATTCAGCAAAAATTGATTCTTATTTTACATAATTACAACAAACAGAAAGTCAAAAGAATAAGGGATGTTGTTGAATCGTATGCTTGCATGGTACAGTCTTTGCATGCTCAGTTGACTAAAACACGAATGGAGGTGTACCAAATACTGTAATCATTTACCTGCAATTACTCGGCTTATTCATATTTTTATTGGAGCCTTCCTCTGAATTCACCGTTTCATATCTGCTCTTTTCTTGGAAATTATAAATGTAAAATTGTGTGTTTTGTGTACCGAGATAAAAACCAAAAGGATTGTAAAAGGATACGTTTCTATTCAGGTTTGCTTTTATTTTCACTACTGTTACTTCAACTGAATAAACCTCTCTTTGCTCAGTGCGACACACAAAGTGAGAGTTGCCTCCAAACAAACTCCTGCACAATAGAAATGCAAATGTCACTTTTTCTAAAGCGCCGAAGGTCTATTGTCAGGGGATACAGCTGCTCTGTCAGATACTCCACAGGAGGAGACGCCACCGCTCACTCCCACCACACACTGAAGAAAGGAACAGGAAGCTGAAACACAGCTGACCCAACATTCGCCATCGAGAGCATTTGATAAACCTGAAGAAGTGCCGTGAGAAAGGAACTCAAACGTATCAGCAGTGAGAATGACGAGCTCAAACAACTGGAGGAGAATAAGTCCACGTTTGTTCAGAGACTTCTGACGCTATAAATGTACATTCTGTATCGACACCATACAGGAAGCACTGAACAGGTGATCAACAGAAGACCTATCTCCAAAGAGAACATTGAGAGCGATTGAGTGATTTCTGCGACACAGTCTCCGGTTCTGGCTTCTCTCGCATCGTTTCATATCATTATCAACTGAAGAGACTTTACTTTTGAACAGTTGATCGAACAAAACAGGACATTCAACTTCATCCATTTGGGTTTTAGTAACTTCATTTTTCACCGTCTTCTGACTAAATGATGAATCAATGAATTAAAAACAGTAACAATCAAACATCTTATTTTTAAGTCATCCATGATTTAAGTATTAAAACCTCATTTATTAACACGAGCAGTAAGAACGCTCAGTAGAAATACCTGAAAGAAGCTGATTTGTATTATAAACATGTTGAAAGGAGCTCAACCTGTTTGGGTGTCTCTTAATGAAGTGAAGCAACAAATCGTGTAAACTTACCAACTACCTCACACCGTTTAGAGTTCTGTTTGTGCTCTACATCAGTCCTGGTTTCAAAAAGGACACTTCCACTTCACTTCTGCACAGCCGACTCCTTCAGAAACACAAAGAAAAGATCCACTTTGACACCACGACTCCCACCAGCCCGAGGCCTCTGAGAACAGGACTCCGCCCCCTCTTCCTCCTCTTCCTCCTCCTCCCAGCATGAACACAAACACACTGCACCTTGTGCTGCGGGGGAGATTTCCTCGGGGATTATGAAGGGGGATTTGAGGCGACGGGGAGGAGTTATTGTTCTGCAGCGTCCTTGCTGTAATCTGGTGTTTGGGCTGCAAGTTGCTGTGCCTGCAGAGCCGCTGGGGCTGCTGGGAAAGTCTAACAGGACGCGAACACAGCAAAAGTCATCGGTTGGTAAAGAGATAAAAATAAAGTAGAAAAATGTAACAACCACTTCTGCTGCCAAATCTAGTACAAGCTGTGCATGAGCCTTACAACAAGGAAGTTACAGATCTTATCAAGTCACTTTTATAAGAGTCGACCTTGTTCTTAAGAGTCTATCCTGATTAACCAAAAAGTTCAAATCAAATGCAGGATTCTCAGGCTGAATCTTCCTTTTGTATGGTAGACGGAGAACTTGCTCAGATATCTTACTGCTGCAGAGATCGACCGTATTTCAAGTGGCTCTGGTTACATTTCTGACATTTCAAACTTGGCTCTGACGATCAGATTCTGACAAACAGGTATCTTACGTCTGTGCATTCCATCACCACCCTCCATTTCACAACCCTGTTTTTCTGCTGAAGATCTCCTTCAGTGTCCTTGTCAGGAAACATAGCACAGACAGGAATGTGTGGCCCGGGTCACAGTCTGTTTAGAGAGATACCAGCAATGTCAGGCTGAGGGGGAGGAAGGAGGAAGGAGGAAGGAGGCAGACACCGAGAGACGACTCCACCATGAAGAAACTCCTCCACCGGGGAGGAGAGGCTGCACACTCGTAGTTCAAAACACAAATCATGTGCGTTTGAAGGGAAGTCAAGTTATGGCGATCCAGTGATGCACGAGTAGTGAAGCGACGCGCATGTGTGAGATATTTAGAGAAGGCCGAGGCCAAACATCCAGCAGCCTGCGAGGACGACCCCGCTGAGCTCCGAACACGACGGCACAATAGAAAGTGCGAGCGTCATCACAGCTGGGCTTATCGCTGTGCCACTGCTGCACCGGCAACAGAAAAATAAAAGAGGAGGGAGGGAATAACATGCACGAACTTTGACACAATGCAGACCTGAAGATGAGCAACAGCTGGAACATCTGGCTCTGTCCTCACTAAATCTACACGGACATCAAGCCAACAATGGCTTTTTGATCTGTGTATATAAACCTCACCACACGACACTGCAACAAACTATGATTCAAATTATCAATTCAAAAATGATAGAAAACATTGAAAAATGCCACAATTGAAGGGTAAGAAAGTGGGGAAATATGTTGAATATTTATGCTAAATATGAAGATTTTCAGGGTTTCTCTGCATTGCGAGATAGTGACAATATCAAAAACAGACTTATTCCCCATAAACTGCTGCATTTAGAAGAGGGAGAGAAGTCTAGTGCACATATCCAAAGACAGAGTGAGATCTGGATCCAGGACATTCATAATAATTATCTGCATGCTTTGTAGTCTGTGAATGAAATGAATCCTCTGTGTGTGTGTGTGTGTGTGTGTGTGTGTGTGTGGCAGCAGGTTAAAGAGCTGTAAGAGTGATTTCCTGCCTTGTAAATTCACCGTGAGCATCTCTGCTAAAGATGAAGAATCAGTGAGACACGTAGAAAGACTTGAACATCCGTTTACCTGCTCTGACGTTGTCCTCCATCTCTTCTCAACCTTCAGATACGTCCTCAGCGCTATCAGAGCAGTGAGTCAGCTCTTCTTTTTAAATGTACAGCTGGTCCTTCTGGGGAAATGCCTCTCAACCTGTATGTGTCTTATAGACGAGGAAAGCCTGCTCGCACACCGCTTCCTGATTTAATGCCACTTGATAAAAAGAGAACACAAAGAGAGAAATTACCTGAGAGAGAAGCTCTTCTCTTTTGTCTTCTAAAAACCAAACGTGTCCAGAGCAAGAAGAAAGGCAGACAGGAGCGTCCACTCTGTGCTCGTTGGAGTAGCCAAAGCCCCTGAAAACAATGGGCTCTGCTGATATGGCCTATCCCACTAAGCAGTGTCAACTCACCTAGGCAACGTGGGCCGTACCACTCCTCCTGCAAACAGGGGAGGACGCCCGGACTGAGGCAGCTCTCAGGGCGACTCTACCATCTCCCAGTGGGAGTCGTGAAATGTCTCCTCTCTAAACGAGCCTGGCGTTCGCTCTCTCAACCCGCTCACAGCCGGAGCTTCCTCAGCAGAAGCAGCTTGTGAAAACACACCACTGCTCCACCTTTGCCTCCTGTCGACTCAGCCGCTCTGAGCCCACCATGGTGGCTTTGCAACTAGTAATTGGATTCAGGCTGTAAGACTCTGTTGCCATTTGCCAGCGAGCATATAATTCTGCCAGTACAGGACATCGATAACACATGTAGGAAAGAAGAAGCAGGTAGTTATTCCTGTGGAGAGGCCCAGAGGAAATGAACACAGAACAAAAACAACAATGAAGCAACGAGACGTGATAAGATTAGATTATTCTGGTCTTTAACCTTTTAAAACTCGGAATTTCTGTAAATCACTTTATTCGCATTCCTTAAAATGTCCCCGTTTTGGATCTTCACCAGAATATAAAAGAAAGATCTGTGGAGTAGAATCTACGCATTTCACTCATCAGCACAACGGCCTGAAAAGCTTTGATCGTTATCAGAGTAGTAACCCAAACACCGGGACATAATTCAGAGTTAAGAGAGTAAAAACAAATATATCCTCACTTAGAAGGCCGTCACTGTGAAAGTATTTGGTGCTGATGATCAAAATGTTCCTTCAGGACACAAAACAACACAATTGGCTCAAACCTCCACAAGGTGGCGCTAAATCCATCAGAGCGCCATTCTGTGGATACACGCTGCAAGATGTGCTGGACTGAAGCCGCGGAACAACTTTTAAACATACGTCTGTGTTGAACAAAGGAACCTCATGATGAATTCTTCTTCAATGTATTGTTTCTTTAACAGTGTCGCCTCCACAATACCTGCTTTTGTTTCACCCTCAAACAAGCAGCGAGAGGCCCGTGTGTGAGGACGGCTCGGCCTTCTCTGAACCCTCAACACAAGAATGAATGGTTGGTGAAGACGCATGATGCGATGTCAGGGGTGTTACTTCTTCGACATTTTCTCTTCAAACGTTTATAAGATGCAAGGCACCAAAATGTGTCGTTTAAGTTCATCTGACTGGTCCGATTTATACTCTTGTATTTGTTCTTTCATCAGATAGTTCCTGATTCTATCTTAGATGCCGCTTGTTTTCTCTAACTAAAGGTATTCATGTCTGCTGTTGTCGTACCTTCGGACCACCAGGGTCAGGGTCTTGTGAGAGCTCTTCACCAGACAGATGGCCTCCTGACGGGAGCCACTGAGGGGAACCGCGTTCACGCTCACCATCTCATCGCCGGCCTGGAGACAGACTGCCGCCGCCACGCTGCCCTCCTCCACCTGAACACACACACACACACACACACACACACACACACCACATACAGTCAGGGCATTGAAATGCAGTGGATCTGAAGGCTCCTTTACTGACTTAACGTTGTACATACGATGCATTAGAAGGTAGGAGTTACAGAAAGCTTTCTGCTGGTTTTGAATGGCTGCAACAACCATTTCTATTTCTTTTCTCAGCCATCTTTTAAGGTGGACGTCTGACTTTCATCCTGACGTGGAGGCCGGCAACCTGAGCGCTCTGATTAAATATTAAATCCTGTTCCTCCTGTAACCTGAGGTAGTTGCACCGTTTACCAGCTATAACGGCAGGCGGGAAAGGTTCCCGGTATGTTGCATTACATTCAGAATGTACATTATAATCCTCATATAATCCTCATGAGCTCTGCCAGGTCTTTTATTAGGGTTTATTTTACAAACACTCAACGCATTTACACAATGATGTCTTTGTCATATATCATAGTAAAGTGAACATCTTGGGCTTTTGGGCAGGACTGACTGTGAAACATGAAGCGATATGATGATTCATATCACTGAACACAGGGCTGAGTGTTGTTCATCTTTATAGCTGTAAAACTCTCTCTTACCTTTGTGACGACCAGAGGCTCTCTGTGCTCGGTGCCGCCCCTCAGGGTGAAGCCCCACGGGGCTTTGCCTCGGAGCAGCATCTCCACCAGCCCTTCATCCTCCTCCGAGCCTCTCCACACGTCCACCTTCCTCCTCCACTGCATCCGTCCTGCTGAAGTTATCAGGTCGTCTCTGCAGGCCACGGCGTCCATGATGCCTCCGGTTCAGTGGGCTCCATCAACAGCAGCTCACTCTGAAAGATTCTGCATTTATTGAGGCTAAACATCCACAATTCTGTTAAAATCTACTTCAGAAGGATACTTCAGTAATATCTGAGTCCCCACAGAAACATGCAGGAGGTTTGACTGCTGTAAAATGTCCTGTTGGTATGCATACAAATATTAACTTATATTATTAATATCAAAGCTAGAAGTCGAATGATTAGTTGATTGTCAGAATATAAAACAACTATTTTAATAATCAGTTTCCATCAAAGAGAATATCTTTATGTTTCGGATATTTTAATAAGCGAACTTTTTCTATTTTCTCACATTTTACAGACCAAACATTAGTGATTCATCAAGAGAATCATTGGAAGATGAATCGATATGAAATGCTCTGATCAAAACGCTGTGCAGGGTTTTGAATTACTTCTTAAAAAACACATCGGGACTATATTGAAATTGTGAATAAAAAAACAACCACAATGTAATCCAAATAAACTAGCTATGTGCGATTTATTTAACGCTGCAGGACCAAAAACCTAATTCAAGACTTTAAAGATACTAAAAAGCTCTCAACGACACACCTTCTGAACAGGTGTGCTGGCGCGTGCTCGACCGTCTCGTCCTCAGCAGTATTACAGGACAGTTGTATCCTCTTCAGCACGTTACAAAGCTACGTCTGTCCTCTCTAACTGGAGTCCGTTGACTTGCAGGAGATTAAACTGATAAATGTCGACGGCGTGCACAGAACTGTCGTCGCACTTTCACCTGCACCGACCAACAGAGAGAGACTCACAATCCCCGCACAGTCCAGGTAGGGGCGGTAACGGGCTTCCGGGATGGTCACCAACCGCCAATAACTACAGAAGAAGAAGAAGCAGAAGAAGAAGAAGAAGAAGAAGGAGAAGAAGAAGAAGAAGAAGAAGAAGGAGAAGAAGAAGAAGAAGAAGAAGGAGAAGAAGAAGAAGAAGAAGAAGAAGGAGGAGGAGGAGGAAAGTAGGCCTTTCTCAACATGCGTACTTCTCTGTACTTGTGAACTCGTGGACTTGTGAAACGTCATCAGTCTCAGCCCAAGTACTGTTCCAATTCAAAGTCCACATCCAGCCAAGCACGGTCCAAATGCCCGGATGTGGCTCGCTCCGCCCATTTTACCGGGGATGCATCGGAGGTGACTTGTCTGTACTTGGGACAGCCAAATATCCCAGAATGCATTTTGCACCAGCAACAGGAAACAATGGCGGAGGAGAAATCACACAACTGGAAGTTGAAACTTCTAAATAATACTGTTGTTAAGTCACAGAAATATATAAACGGATTAAACTCATTAGCAAGACCAGCTGAGGTGGTGATGTCAACAAGTAAGCTGTTGTTCCAATTGTCCGTTCTCTGGACTTGTGAACTTGGGTCTTGAGAAAGGCGAAGAAGAAGAAGTGTAATGGCGGCCCTTTCACTGATCCGTCCAGACCTACTTTATATTTTATCATTTATCTGCTGGGTTGTGAATTGAAAGTCTCTTACTTATCAATGTTACATCATAATTGATTTTTGATGATATTTTCCACTATGAATCTAAATCTACTGAGTAATTTCATCAAATACATTCGTAAAGACGTAGTGAAGTAGTATAAAGTAGCAGAACATGGAAGTAAAGTACAAGTACCTCAAAGGGCAAATGATTGAGGGAACTCCTGCCAGATTGATATCTGAACTCATCAGGGCCTGTACATGTCAGTACAGTTCATCTTAATCATCTCAGCCTTGACGTCAATAGAAAGACAACACATGCATTCATTACTCTGAACAGTTCTCTTTCATTAAATACCGACAGCGTTTCGTTTGGCCGAGGATCAAATGCACCAAACGTCCTTGATTTGATTTGGCAACGCCTGTCATGGCCCATCACCAGCCCATGACCTCATGCAGTCATGTGATAGGACACGAATGTAGGTGTGACGGACGCTGCTCTTAAAACGTGCTTTGTCTCCGACAGGTTGTTGACTGGGAGGACGCAGCTTCATCTGTGAGTACGCAGCTTCATCTTCTGTCTGGGGAATGAGGTTTTCACCTTAAACCTTTGGAAATATTGAGCAGATTTCGAGATTTTAATTAAATAAAACAAGTTTAGATTGATTAGCATGTTTCCAGTAACTTATTTTATAACTTGTTTGTAAAAATTAATATTTTCTAGTTAATTTTAGAGTAACATCATCAAACAGCTGCTTAGAACAGATCGGCAGAACATTACAGACCAAATACTTCCTGTCGAAGCTAAAATGTGAATTTTTTTTTCTCAGATCAGTGAACGTAGACACACTGAGTAAATAAACTGACAGATTTAATTCTCGCATGTTTGAAAAAGTTCTGCTGCAATTTAAGACTTTTCCAAACTTAAAGCGTTGAACTCACTTTCCAGAGAATGAACTGCTTGTTAATCTTGATAATGTGTTGTTTGCAGTGCTTGTAAGCTTTCCAGTTAAACTGGTTTAACTTGAATGTAAATGGGCGCCTCCCTGTGTTCTTTTCCTTAGTACTGTCAAATAAAACAAAGAAGAACGCTGTCGACAGACAATGTGGGGCGGCACCAATCCTGGTAAGATACACATTTGATCTCTTATGTTCATCCAGAGACGCAAGTTTTGTGTCTTTTTTTTCTAGAAATTGTAGCTTTATTCTTGAAATAAATCCCCTTAATTGATTCTGATTGGTGCTCCAACAGTCACGCACCCCTCTGGCTTTGACCTGGGACCAGAAGACCATGAGTCTCACGGGGGTTGTGACCCTAATCCCTGTGGCGATGACCGCCATGGAGATGATTCCCATGGTGGAGACCACTATGGAGGGGGAGGGGGTGGTAAAGACTGCCATGGAGGCCGTGACAAAAGCGGCGGCAGTGACAGCGGAAGCTGCAGCACCGATGACGGGCACGGTGGGCGCCGTAGAAGACATCGCAGGCAGAAGAAAAGTGGCGGTGGGCGTGATGGCCATGGTGGAGACTGCCATGGAGGCCGTGACAAAAGCGGCGGCAGTGACAGCGGAAGCTGCAGCACCGATGACGGGCACGGTGGGCGCCGTAGAAGACATCGCAGGCAGAAGAAAAGTGGCGGTGGGGACTGCCATGGAGGCCGTGACAAAAGCGGCGGCAGTGACAGCGGAAGCTGCAGCACCGATGACGGGCACGGTGGGCGCCGTAGAAGACATCGCAGGCAGAAGAAAAGTGGCGGTGGGGACTGCCATGGAGGCCGTGACAAAAGCGGCGGCAGTGACAGCGGAAGCTGCAGCACCGATGACGGGCACGGTGGGCGCCGTAGAAGACATCGCAGGCAGAAGAAAAGTGGCGGTGGGGACTGCCATGGAGGCCGTGACAAAAGCGGCGGCAGTGACAGCGGAAGCTGCAGCACCGATGACGGGCACGGTGGGCGCCGTAGAAGACATCGCAGGCAGAAGAAAAGTGGCGGTGGGGACTGCCATGGAGGCCGTGACAAAAGCGGCGGCAGTGACAGCGGAAGCTGCAGCACCGATGACGGGCACGGTGGGCGCCGTAGAAGACATCGCAGGCAGAAGAAAAGTGGCGGTGGGGACTGCCATGGAGGCCATGACAAAAGCGGCGGCAGTGACAGCGGAAGCTGCAGCACCGATGACGGGCACGGTGGGCGCCGTAGAAGACATCGCAGGCAGAAGAAAAGTGGCGGTGGGGACTGCCATGGAGGCCGTGACAAAAGCGGCGGCAGTGACAGCGGAAGCTGCAGCACCGATGACGGGCACGGTGGGCGCCGTAAAAGACATGGCAAGCACAAGAAAGGTGGTCACGGTCACGGTCACGGTCATGGCCGTGGGCGTGGCGGGCGCTGTTAAACACAGGTGAGATGCAAAGTTAACAAGCCTGTTGAACTTGTTCTCTCAATCAGCCGCTCACTTACATGAACGCAGTCGTTCCTGACAAAGATGGGACAGGTTTGGTTACTTCCCATCCTTTCTCTCCGCTCTGCTTACTAGTTTAGAAGAAAGGGCGTGGCTCAGTTTTAAACGTATTCAACTTTTCATAAAACACACATAAAGATGTTTTTTAAGCTTTGTATGTTACATTAAATATTCATGCATAAATAAGGAGAAGAGAAATACAAAGTAAAGTAGATTTGAAAGAAACTGCATGTGGAGGAAACTAATGTTGGTTCAAGCTGAGGAAGAAAAGTAGATCCACAAGTTGATTCATTTGAAGGATCACATGTCAAAATGTTAACCGCGGGCGCAGAGGAGCTTTGTCTTGTTGAAGTTTATTCTCTTGAACTGCTTTTTAAAACGGTCTTGTTTTTGTTTTTAGGGCAGTCGACACACTGACCAGCACACGTCCTGTGAACCAATGAAAGTGCTTGATGCTGTATATCTGCACTCATGAATAAAACAATCTGACAAACATACTCTGTTGAGATTGAGTTTCTGTGCCTGGTATTTTGAATGCATTTAAGGATAATTCAGGACATTTGAGTTCTACACTAATGTTGTTTGTATGAGCTGAGTAACTGGAGCACACCTTAGTACATCGAGTCCTGTTGGCTTGTCCTCTCACGAGTCTGGAGACGCAGCCAACACCTCCGGGTGGCGTGACAGTTGAGGTGCAGCTCCGTCTCCATCGCCGCAGGCGACGGCGAGTGCTGAAGCGAGTAACCCGCCCCATTTTCAAAGATAACCATCAGATACTGTCGATGACAACAGAAGCAAAAATAAATATCCAGCCAACAGTCTGGTTATGTTTTGTTATGTCTTACTTCAGATTAGAAGATCGTTTTATTCCACGATTATTATTTTATGAAGTCGTATCTTAGCAGGGTTAGATTTCAGAGACCTTTCCAGAATGAATTCATAAAAAGGTTGTTCCTGGTCAACATGAAACGATAGATTCTCAACAGATCAATAGATCAATGACTGAAATGCTGCTTTTTCAATCACCTTACTGCTGTTTTTCAAAATGAAGATTCAGAAGCAAATCCCACTTCCTGCTTCTCAACAAAATAATGCAAACAAAACAGGGAAATAAATTCGTTTTTTGACTAAAAACTGAACGTGCACAAAGATCTTATAGTGTGTTCGTGTCTCTTTGTGTGACTACAGTAAAGTTGAAGCCAGAGTGGGAAACACTGACTGAACCCCGGATAACCTCGAGGCCTGTTCAACAGGTCGTCTCACTGACCGGGAACAAACGCAGACCTGCTTCAAATACTGCGTTTGGATTTCTGCTGGAATGTCAGCATTTGTTATCATACATGATGAAAACTGATTTGAGAAAGCTCAATTCTTCCTCACATTTAAATGTCCGCTGCCCACACTTTAGTTTACACTTAATAGTTCACTTTCTCCTTTTGGTGACCTTTCGACCTCATGCACTCTGCACACACATCAACAAACAGAAAACTGCTGCTCTTATTTGGCAGTGCGCTCGTTTCTATTTGTAGTGTACACATTCAGTTTACTTCAGTTCTGTCACACGTTTGGGGCCCAAACTATTTTTGCTCATTTGGTAAATTGTTTAATATTTGGTTAAACCTGCCTGCGTCTCCTCAAGCATGCCAGCTCCTCCCTCATCGTCAGGTGAATTACTCATACTCACGTCAAACATTTAAACATGTCAGTTGCAACATTGCAACGTTGGAGAATGAGCACAGACTCTGAAAGGATAATGACATGTTGGAGACAGAGACTCCACCTTCCTCCAGCCTTTGTGTTCAAACAGCAGGATGTGAACTTGACCCAGTTTCAAGTCCTGGTTCTGTCGTAAAACGTCCCTTCAAGTAGAATCGTTCAGCTCATATCACATATTCACACTTCAGTGTCGATGAAAAGCCACTCTTTGTAGTGAACGTGCAGCTCCCAGCAGAGCTGCAGAGCCTGAGCGACGATATCCTCCGACATCTTCTGGGCCAAATCCAGCATGGCTTTGGTGGCTGGAGGACGGTTCAGCGAACAGCCATCAGCTGGCGTCTCCTCTGAAGTGAGTGAATATTTTGTCTCCTTCAGGTCCGTTAAAAAGGCTTTTGTTTCACCCTCTTCTTGTTTGTCGACGACAGTCTCCTTCTGTTTGTCAGAACAGTCCCAAGACCGGCATCTCGACTCGGTACATCCCATCTCACCTGGAACAGTCAACTTCTGATCATTTCCGAAGAAAGACCATCACAAGTATATTCCAAACTCCTTCAGGTGTTTTGACCAAAACAAGGTTACATCACCTGCAGGTTTCTGTTTAACCACAAACAAGAACATCAAGAACATCCAGTTTGTAAAAGGTCATCTGTGTCCAATGAATAATAAAACATGGAGCACACAAACATGCCGCATGCGTTTCTGTTGGCTTTTAAATTACTAAAATGAACCGTCATTAAAAGGATATTTTGAAAAAGATTAAAATGTTAGAAAAAGAACAATTAGATTGTTACCAAGTCAAAAAGCTACAAAAGTGAATCAAAACAACTTTATCTAAAAAGTACACACTTTATAAAATATCCAGCAGCATACTGAACGATAGAGTTTGAATATCGGGGTGTTTTTAATGTTGCTGCTCCTCTCTGGACTCCCTGCAGCTTAACTTTAGGTGGACAACCTGAGAAACCAGTTCCCTCCTGATGCAGGTTGGTGGGAGGAGCAGGTCAGCCTGTAACACACATTTATTCCTTCATAAATGTGAGTCATTGTCTTGTTCTTAAGGTTTTTAATGTCAGTAATTTAAGAATGTATCCATGGGGCTGCTTCATGTGGACTTATTACGACAGAAATAAAGTTTATGAAAACCTCAACAATACATTGCAAAACATTTAAGATCCAATTCGGAAGTGCAGACCAATTAGCAGACTAATTAGGGGTTCAAGTTTTGGTAATTTTTGCTTTTAATTTATGTTCCGTTTAATTACGCAAAAAGGTCAATTTGCAATTTCCTTATGCAATCAATGTTTATATTTCAATGTAGGTGCAGTATGTTTTTATACGCTGCAATGGTCATCAATAATTCAGTACCTTATGCAGTAGATGTGTGAACGTGCTGCACGGCTTCAACCAGCAGGTGGTGACATTGAGTGAGCCGAGCACGTGTTGAAGCGGAAGTAGTTGAAGCAGTCTGTTGTAGTTTTTCAGCAGCCGAGAAAACGTTCTGCTGGACTACAGATAACGAACAATATTTGTGTCTCAGACAAATTATTTACATTTGTTGTTATTATTTATTTGCTTTGCACTTTTTACATGTCAACAAACGCTCTCCTCCATATTTCTCTCTTGTTGGACAACAATACAAATAGAAAGAACCATAAAAACAGAATGTCAGTTTCTATTAGACTGAGTGTCGTTGAGCTGAAGACTGACTGACTGATTTCTTCTTCAAAGAAAACTTTAAAAAAAGAATAAAACGAGCATTGGAAATGCCAAGAAGTTGCTTGAGAACATACATGTCTCCCGCTGAAAGCTGGCATCATTAAATAAAACAAATAGCACTTATAAAGATTAAAAACAATTAAATCACTGGTAGAATCAAGACCCAGTTAGTCATTCAAATAGACGTATTTACTCCGGCTTCATTTAATAAATACAATATATGTTATGAAATCTTGCTACCTCTTTAAATCTCCCTTCTGATTAGAAAAAGATCCTCCTAGCAGCCAATCAGAAAGACCTGAGGTCCGAAGACAGACTCATATCAGACAGCGTCACTGCACTGACCTCTTCTTCTCCAGGATGCTCCTCTCTCTCGGCCTGGCCGTCTTCTTCTCTGCCAGCTTTTCCTTGGAGATGAACCAGACCTCCAAGCAGCTGGTGGAGAGCGGAGAGCAATGCTCGGCCTGCGACTTCCGGGAGTACAGCAAGCAGATGAGGCTCCACAGCATCAAGTCCCAGATCCTCAGTATCCTGCGGCTCGAGCAAGCGCCCAACATCAGCCGGGACATGATCCGCCAGCTGCTCCCCAAAGCGCCTCCTCTAACGCAGCTCCTGGACCAGTACGATCCGCGGGTGGAGGACGAGGACCACGCCACGACAGAGACCATCATCACCATGGCCACCAAGCGTAACTAAACCAAACCAAAAACCTTTTACTTTCTTCTTCTTTGCTCTGCACCTTATTTTAATGTCGTGCGTAAAAAAAGGGAAGCGTGCGTAAATCCTGTGCGTAAAGTTTGTTTCCAAGTACACTGACAGCATTTTGATTTTGAAGAGATGTTGGTACTTAGAATCCATAAAGTATTGTTTGGAAAAATCTCTGCAAATTAAATAAAATGGTTTATGTAAAAAAAGTTTTCACTTGGGTAATAAGTGCTGAACTTTCATGCCAGTAGTGCGGGAAGAATGATGGATATTTATGACAGCCTTTTGTTCACTGTGTAAAAGTGTGTCGTTTGTAAGTCTTATGTTTAGATGTTGATGTGGATTTTGTGGTTTGATGGTGGCACAAGAGAAAAGTTCAGTGGGTCACCGAAATCAAAAGGGTTCATCCTCTGGAGATCAAAAATATTTCCAGCAAATGTTTTGCTAATCTGTTCAGCAGTAATGAAATAAATATCTTGCTCTTGAAATGTTGGACCAGTTGTTCAGTCTGTTTCAAACAAGATAGTTTAACATTTTGATGATTTCTTCCAGCTAATCCAATCGCCCAGGACGAGTTGTCCTCCTGTTGTCTCTTCAGCCTCAGTCCAAAGATCCAGCCCAAAAACATCCTGCACGCTCAGCTGTGGGTTCACCTGCGACCGGCCGACATGGTCACCACCGTCTTCCTGCAGATATCCCGCCTCAAACCCGGGAAGGAGGGGAACAGCACCCGAGTCCGAGTCCGCTCCCTGAAGATCGACGCCGACGCCGGTGCCGGCTCCTGGCAGAGCATTGACATCAAGTCTCTGCTGCAGGCTTGGCTGCGTCAACCGGAGACCAAGTACGGGATCGAGATCAACGCCTACGACTCCAACGGCGAAGATCTGGCTGTCACCTCAACCGAGCCTGGAGAGGAAGGACTGGTGAGTGCACAACTGTTCAACAAAATGTAACTACAACTTGAAAAGCACAGGTTGCTGGCGGTTTGTCTGTTGCTTTGCTGGTACATTTTCTATTTCTTTCCAGCAACCGTTCATCGAAGTGAAGATCCTCGACAGCCCCAAGAGATCCCGCCGTGACTCAGGCCTCAACTGCGACGAGGAGTCTGCAGAGACCCGCTGCTGTCGCTACCCGCTCACTGTCGACTTCGAGGAGTTCGGCTGGGACTGGATCATCGCTCCCAAGCGCTACCGGGCCAACTACTGCTCGGGGGAGTGTGAGTTCATGCACCTGCAGCAGTACCCTCATGCACACCTGGTGAACAAGGCCAACCCGCGGGGCACAGCGGGGCCCTGCTGCACGCCTACCAAGATGTCGCCCATCAACATGCTCTACTTCAACCGCAAGGAGCAGATCATCTACGGAAAGATCCCGTCCATGGTGGTCGACCACTGCGGCTGCTCCTGAGGGCACTCGGGCATCTATTCGATATGGATAGATGTATTTTGTTTAAAAAACTAAACTTAGTCACAGTAACATCCCACCTAAGAAAGAGAAGTCCGGACAAGTTGTTTTTAGGTTTATACTTTGTACTTTCAGCCAACAACTAAAATTTGATCAGATTCGACCAAACATCACAGAAACAAGAGATGACCAGCTAAAAGCCATAAAAGCACACCAGCGATGACAGAGAGAAGATCCTCCTGTCTTATGAAAATGTCACCTGATTTGAACCTAGACCGGAGCAGACCCTGCAGGGTGTCTTCCACGTGCGCCTTTATTTTGAAAAACATGAACCGACTGACTCTGGGCTGTTTTTTGTGATCTGTTCTCAAGAATGTCTAGTGAGTTGATGACCCCCACAAGTGACTGAGACCCACAAGAGTGACTGGCTAAGAGACCTGTCAATCAAGGCAAATCTGATCAATACCCCTGTGAGGTGTACTTGTAATGAAACACAGTTCATTGCATCCTATCCTTGAGGCCTAAAGGTTGCATCGTCGGGAGATTTTGAAACCTGATTTTTGATATTTTCCTTCTTCTTCTGTCTTCTTTTTCTCTGCCATATTGCCATTTCTCTCCTTCGTGTTTTTTAGAGTGTATGCGCTACATATTTGCAGGTTAAAGAGTAAATTGACACCAAACTGAATAGAAGTATTTTGCTGGAAACAGAATCCTGGTCAGAAGTGTGCTTTGCTGCACCTGTAACAACGACTAGTGATGTCACAGGTTACTAACACAGCCTGGAGTACACTTCTACATCCCTGAACCACTGGACGTCAACTACAATAAGATTTTAGGTGTTGTTGTACGAGACATATCCTCAAATGGACACAATCATTTCCTTGGTCATAGTCAGAGTGTTGCAGCATCTAGTGGACATTAGCAGGACGGCAGCTGCAGATGCCACTTCAGCACTTTCTTTATCATTCAGCTGGTGGTTGTCAGAAATACTGGTTTATAGATAAAACTTCCATTTTTATGTTGCCTTTGTGAAGCAATAGTTAGCATTGCTCCCAACTCAAACTATAACCCTGACTTTCCTCATGGAGCAGAAACCTGAAGAAAGCTTTTGTGTGGAGGTTGTTTCAGATCTTACATCACCCCTGACTGGTACAACAGTGTATAAAACAGCCAGCGAAGTTTTGGATCCGTCAGCCAATGACAATGCGAGGACAGGAACTGTGATCTCAGAGGGAGGTTTGATCTCGATTTGAAGCCAAGAGCAGATGTCCTGAGTGTTGTTGTGCTTCACGGGGGTTTCTGACCCAAAAGTCTTTGTTTGTTGATCAGAACGTCCATGAGTGACACAGTTTCACGTTTAGAGAGTCTATGGGGTATTGTCAAGAGGAAGATGAGAGACACCAGACCCAACAATGCAGACGAGCTGAAGGCCGCTATCAAAGCTTCCATAACACCCCAGCAGTGCCACAGGCTCATCGCCTCCATGCCACGCCGCATTGATGCAGTAATTCATGCAAAAGGAGCCCCGACCAAGTGTTGAGTGCATGCTGTGTACTGTACATGGACATACTTTTCAGCAGGCCAACATTTCTGTATTAAAAATCCTTTTTTTAATTGGTCTTATGTACTATTCTAATTTTGTGAGATACTGAATTTGGGGTTTTCATTTGCTGTAAGCCATAACCATCAAAACTAAAAGAAATAAACACTTGAAATATATCACCTTGTGTGTAATGACTCTATATAATATATGAGTTTCACTTTTTGAATTGAATTACTGAAATAAATCAACTTTTCGATGATATTCTAATTCATTGAGATGCACCTGTGTGTGTGTGTGTATGTGTATGTATATATATATATATATATATATATATATATGAATGTTATTTATTTCTGCCACCAGGTGGCGTCAATGTGTTTTGTTTCCAAATTGAATTAGTAAGAACTTCACCTTTATGCCATCTGTGTGCTAGATACATGCATCTATCATGTTCTCCTGTTGGTTTGTGCATTCTGTGTATGTGTATATAATTAATCATGAATGTACTACAAATACTGTGTATTACGACACATATATATGCATGAATAGCAGTATTATCACACATTTTATCATGTTTTGGTGAGCAAACTAATTATTAATTGTTAATCATCTTGCAACCTCCAGATGTATATTGTGACCTATTAGAGGTGTCTTGGTGCAACGTATTATTATTAATGTTAGTTTTAGTATAAGTAGTATTTTTATTGTGGCTGAATCTGACACACACCTGTAGAAAAAGTTTCCTACTGGGGTTTTTACTGTCCAATATTTCTTGATTTTGATGAATAAAGTCATATTTTCCAATCATATATTTTGGGAATAATTATTTTTATCTTATTTGGACATAGTGTTGATTCATTATTCTCATCATTGCTTAAGTTTCAGTTTCAGAGTTACTTTCCCTTTCTCTGAAAACACGTGATCACTCTAAGCTCTTCCGAGCATTGGCTGTTCTCCCCCCAGAAACTGCATTATTTTGCTTTTAAACACATAAATAATACTTTGCATGTAGTTCGAAACCGTTTTATTATATGAAAAATAAATAAACACGTGTGTTCTTGATTTTGCGCTTGTAACACTTAATCTTCGTGAAAACAATACGATGTATATTTGTTATTCTGGGTAAGCGTGCTAGCTGACGGAACAGCCGTTTTACATCGTTCTGATTGGTTGTCACCAGCAAAGGGGCGGGCACATACCACGAAGCTTACGTTGTGATTGGCTGACGCTGTTTCCGTACACTACAGTAGCAGAAATAGGCAGTGTCGCTGCTCGGGCACATTTTGGACACAACGCACACGTTTCCTCTCAATAAAAGGTAAGTTTGAACAATTACTTATTCAACGTCACCTCATAAAAAAGCTTCCACTTGTACATTCGCAGTTATTTTACGTCGAAATTCAACTTTTGCAAAGTGGTTAACTGAATCCGCCACCGCCCACCACTCGTGTTTTTAATGCATTGTATTTAATATGTGACACCAGGTGAATCACACGTTGGCCGAATTCACCGGTGAAAAGCAACCATTTGGATTACGTCATGTGTGTCGTGCTGTGACGCGTAATATTGATAGAAACGTCGAAGCAAATCCATAAAAGTCACATTTCTGGACTGAATCTGGTTGTAGGACAAACCAGCATGGCTCGATGTGTTCAGAGACGATCTCTGCTGTGGGATGTTTGACGACTGACGGAGGTAGAGTGATGGTGGGGAAAACGAAACCTATGGACTTCTGCTGCTCTCGCCTTCGCCAGCTTATAATGAAATAATATCAAAAATGCACTAAGACGTCTTTGATGTTGGACATTCCTATAGACGGTGAATGCATCTTAAAACTAAAAGGCGAAATGACACATCCCATAATAAATGTGGAGTCAGCATTTCTGATTTCCGAGTTTCTTGCTCTGTAAGTAAACAACTGGTGAGGAGCTGGATTCAAACCTTCAACTCTGCTGACGTTTCCTTTAACGGACATATTGGTGTCAAAAGAGTGTGTATGCACATCAGCTGATATGTATCATAAGCAGAGAAGAAATGTCTAACAGGTCAGTTTGAGGTGTCTCCATTACACACTTCCTGCTCAGTTCATATTTTATTAAATGTGTTTATGGTTGAAAAACAAATATCTGCTCATAGTCAGATCTGTTTTAAAGTGTCCCCTCTATAAGTGCAGCATTGGTTGGTGTTTACCTGAACAAACCTTAAAGTTGGAGCCCTGAATCCTCATGCAGTTGCTCTCCTTCACCAGAAGATGGCGCAGTGGTGCCAGCTCCAGATGCTGGACTGTAAGTACCTGGAGCAGGTGGACCAGCTGTACGACGACTCGTTCCCCATGGACATCCGGCAGTACCTGAGCAAGTGGATCGAGAGCATCGACTGGTGAGAACACCAGCACTTTATTTTCTTGTCTCAGCTTCTCCAGTTTGCTCCTTCCTGTGTTTTATATCAAAGAATGAGTTGGATAAGCGACCGGTTGCACATCTGTAGTAGTAGCGCCGTGTTCTGTGCCTCCTCAGGGACACGGTGGCGATTCAGGACTCTCTGGCCACCGTTCGGTTCCACGACCTGCTGGCTCAGCTGGACGACCAACACAGCCGCTTCGCCCTGGATAACAACTTCCTGCTGCAGCACAACATCCGCAAGATCAAGAGGAACCTGCAGGTCCGACTCCCGGCCGGGCCCCGAACGTGAACTTTGTCACGTCTTTCAGCTGTGAGTTGAACTCTGTGTGTCTCTGCAGGATCGGTTCCAGGAAGATCCGGTCCACATGGCCATGATCATCTCCAGAAACCTGAAGGAGGAGAAGAAGATCCTGGAAAGCGCCAAGACCACCGAGGTAAAACATCCTCTGACTCTAATTTGTAAATGTTTTCATTATTTTTTATGATATTAAGTGAAATATTGACAGCTTCAAATGTAATGGGGTACGTTTGGTATTTTATTTTTAATAATTTCAGTTCTGCAACAATTCCCTAAATAGTTCTAGGAACGCTTTGTAAGTTGGCTCTAAATATAGTTACCTTGAATAAACGTCTGATGAATACATGTTTACTCTGGTTTAATGGAGCATTTCCTCTGGAACTTCTCTT